>NC_051158.1:155203969-155315192 GCF_013339745.2 Dermacentor silvarum | reverse complement strand
AGCCTAGTTACGGTTTCATTCATTACCTCTATGTTATCTTCATCTTCCTGTTCTAAAGCTGCATATTTGTTTGCGAGCACCAGCCTGAATTGGTCTGCTTTTACCCTTACTGCGTCTAGGTTGGCCTGTTTCCTCTTGACTAATTTCACTCTTTCCCTCTTCAAATTGAGAGAAATCCTAGACCTCACTAAACTATGGTCACTGCACTTTACCTTACCTAACACTTCTACATTCTGCACTATGCTTGGATCAGCAGAGAGTATGAAATCTATTTCATTCCTTGTTTCTCCATTAGGGCTTTTCCAGGTCCACTTACTGTAGCTGCGCTTCCTGAAGAATGTATTCATTATTCGGAGCCTATTCTTTTCCGCGAATTGTACCAACATCTCTCCTCTTGCATTCCTAGAATCGATGCCGTAGTTGCCAATCGCTTGTTCACCAACCTGTTTTTTCCCCCCTTTTGCGTTGAAGTCGCCCATTACTACAGTATACTGAGTTTGCACGTTTCTCATTGCTAATTCAACATCTTCATAAAACTGTTCTATTTCTTCATCATCGTGACTGGAGGTTCGGGCGTAGGCTTGCACTACCTTCATTTTGTACTTCCTATTCAGCTTTATTACGACGACTGCTACCCTCTCATTGATGCTGTAGAATTCATCAATGTTGCCCGCTACCTTGCAACAAGTGCGACATAATTAGAAAGCCGACGACGCGCGCTAGTCCACGCGTCATGCGCCGGCACCTGCTTTGACGGGCGCCAGCGAAGAGGCAGACGAGGATACTCCGATCCACGCGCGAGTGCTTGAGCTTTGCGTTTGTTCAGCTGGCGGTCAGAGACTCGACGCTCAACGCCTCAACGCTTCAGGTCGCCTGTTCTCCTAGAACGTGACAATATATATATATATATATATATATATATATATATATATATATATATATATATATAAAGTTATTTTCCAGACAACTTACCAAATCCTCTGGGGAATATAGAAGATTAGTGCATGATTTCACTCTATTTCCATCACTCTCCATAATTGCACTCATCATTTTTTCCTCCTGCATTAAAATGAGAAAATTCAAATATTTCGTCCCATTTCTCCCCCGCCCCATCAAGAAATAGAAACATGCCCGCATATTTTGACCGTCCCATTGCAATGTATTTCCCATTCCCAGTTGTTCCATTTCTGTACCAGGTGTTCTTTATTTTGCTTATTATTTCGTACCTTTGAATTTTTTACCTTCCGCATTTCGTAATGTTCACCGTGCTCGACAATTAGAGGACATCAATGGCCATGCCACCCAATTCTAAGTTTACTGCCGATAGGAGATAGGATAGGGTTCTAGCTACAGGGACGTGTTTGATGCCGTTTGCGGTTACATACAATCTACTAAACGAAGAAGTTTTTCAATGTTTTTTGTTGTTGTTTTGTGTTGTTCTTGTGCGTTTTCTTTGTGTGTGTTTTTTAATTGCTTATGTAATACATCAAAACATTAGGCAAACGTTTAAGCAGACAATTCTTGGCACATAATCCCCCAGTGTGGGTATGAGCCATTTTATGAGGCCACCATCATCATCATCAGCAGCAGCAGCAGCATCGTGGGTACGTGTCATACGTTGAAGACGACGACGGCGACACCGTCTCGCAGCCAGCGGGGAAGCGCGTCGCATAGACGAGTCGACAGGCAAGTTCAATCCCACTCATTTCACACAACCTTGTTTGTACGCAGCAGCCTCAATTATGCCCTCTGTCACGGTCACGGTAAAGCACAGGTATTGCAACGGTTCAAATATGGCTGCAGTAAGTTAGGAGGCGGAGGCTTAAGTAAGCTTCGTTGTAGCCTGGCGCATTGAATCCCCATGACAGAGCACGAAATGGCTCTGAAGGGAAGCATAAACCGCTTTTAATGTCACAGATTGCTGCTATGTAAAACTGAAGCGTCAGTTAGGCGCAGTACCAAAGAATTGCTGTAGTATACACATGTACAACTCTGTGTGGGCCACGCATTATGCGCTCATTCTTGGCCAGTCAAAACGTCCACTGGGACACAAAAGGTATGAACCCTTAATGTATTAACATACTTGTGTTATTTGCAAACACCTCATTTGCATACAGCTCCAATAAGCAGTGTTGCCTCACCAAGTATCGTTGTTGCGTTCTTCCTCGTGACGTAGACACCTAACAGCTTTAGTCAACCGGACTGCTCCTGTGAACCGCAATTGCTGCTACATCATCATCAGCCTATATTTTATGTCCACTGCAGGACGAAGGCCTCTCCCTGCGATCTCCAATTACCCCTGTCTTGCGCTAGCGTACTCCAACTTGCGCCTGCGAATTTCCTAACTTCATCATCCCACCTGGTTTTCTCTCGTCCTCGACTGCGCTTCCCTTCTCTTGGTATCCATTCTGTAACCCTAATGGTCCACCGGTTATCCATCCTACGCATTACATGGCCTGCCCAGCTCCATTTCTTCCGCTTAATGTCAACCTGAACATCGGCTATCCCAGTTTGTTCTCTGATCCACACCGCTCTCTTCCTGTCTCTTAACGTTACTCCTAAGATTTTTCGTTCCATCGCTCTTTGTGCGGTCCTTAACTTGTTCTCGAGCTTCTTTGTTAACCTCCAAGTTTCTGCCCCATATGTTAGCACTGGTAGAATGCAATGGTTGTACACTTTTCTTTTCAACGACAGTGGTAAGCTCCCAGTCAGGATTTGGCAATGCCTGCCGTATGCACTCCAACCCAATTTTATTCTTCTGTAAATTTCTTTCTCATGATCAGGGTCCCCTGTGAGTAATTGACCTAGATAAACGTACTCCTTTACAGACTCTAGAGGCTGACTGGCGATCTTGAATTCTTGTTCTCTTGCCAGGCTATTGGTGGTGGCGTGGAGCAGAGGCATAATACCCGGCTTCAAATCTGAAGGTCGTGAGTTCGAATCCTACTCCAGTCCACCACATTTTCAGGCATGGAGTGGTGCCTGACACCGGCAAAAAAAACACCATATTGCCGAGAGCTAGTGGGGCTATACTAGTTCAGGTGCAACCAAACTAGGCAGGCCCACTAAGCTTCATCAAAATCACTCCCTCACCAGAACAGGAATTGGCCGCCCTGGTGCAGTATTAGGCCGCTACCTCCCTCATGACTCTGACAATTGCTGCTACATTGCTTACTAAAACAAGTTTCGTGTAGTACTCGAACACTGTGCTTGATCTGTGTATTATTGCGATAGCAATTGTTTGGACACTCCAGGCGCATTTCTGCCGTCGCCATCGTCGTTGCCGACACCGTCGTCGTCGCCGTCGTCATGAAGTTTAATATAAAGTCCAAGGGCGATAAAATTGTCGCCGCGCGCCGTATGCTGCATGTGCGAGTGAAAGCGTTCGAGGGTAAGCCGGCGATCACAGCTCAGTCTCGCGCACGCAAGGAAGGGAAGCGTTTTACGCCGCGCGCGCCTGCCCGGTCGGCTGTATCTTGAAAGCCATCTGCGACGAGGACAGAGTCCGCCCTGCGTTCTGTTTTGTTCGGCTTAGTTCGCGTCTACGCGACCGACAGCATGAAGATCAATTCGCTGGCTGCTGCAGCCGCACTTACTCACTCAAGCGTTTTGAGAGCGAATTTCCGCAGTCATCATATGCGATGTGTTCATGCTTGCTTGTGCGAGCATAACATTATGCCTGTTAATTTATTTAATATGCTTATGTTTACAAGTTTATGGGAGAGGAATTATGGCAGTTGAATGTATAAAATTCCTGTGCGCTAAGATTGTGGAGCCTGTCACCGGTGGCCAAATTCTCTCTTTCAATTTCGTGCCCTCTACTATGCCGCCTCGCAAAGCATAGTGTGTCTTCGTAATTTTAAACCATGTTGATAGCAGCCAATTCTCTCAACAAATGGATGGTTAAAAATTTCGTCACGTCGGTAAAATGTTTGCATGCAGACGTACCTTGACTGCTAAGGTTTTTAGCTTTCGGCTTAAATGCATGTATTGCTTGCAACGTCATCGCCCATCTGGCTGTCTGTATTTGATATGATGTTCCCAGACAATCTCCAGGTTCCAAACCACATTATTTAAGTTCAGGGTATTCGATACTGATTCTAACGTGATGATTTTCACAGCAGTACCTGTGACCAGGAAATTTTTTCTACGTGGAACGACACAGACGAGACACTATATGCAACTATGTTTAAAAACACATATGCAACAGTATAGAAAATGGATAGTCTGCGTCAGCGCATTTTATCGTGGTGTTCGCAGACACGGCTGGCCTCTTCGTCCTAAGGTGTTGTGATTCGAAAAAATGTCGCAGTTTCGCCCGAAATGCGAAGCATCAATTGCGATAGCAAATTAGTAGGGAGCTAGCTATTCGGAGTAGGGATAGTAGTTTTATCGGCTGCATAAACTTGGACACATTGGCTTACTAACTGAATTAACAATCTTGGCGTCAGCGCGCACAAGCAAAGATGAATAGATCACACTGAATGACCGCAGTCAGCGACTGTCAAAACGCTGGCAGCAAGCGCAGGTTCGCGCGGTCTATCGCTTCAATGGAAACTGAGCGGCGAACGCACAGCGCATACAAAGGTCAGAGCCGTGTGGAGATAAGAGACGGTGCGGCCGACTGGCACCGCCGGGCAAAGGGCAGAGAAGAAGTTGTTGGCAGAGGAAAAGCTGCCCCCCCCCCCCCCCGCTCTTCCCGTTTCTTGCTTTCGCGTGGGATATTTAGTGGCAAGATACGCCTTTGGTGCCGGAGCACAGCGCCGCCCCGCCTCCTTCCCTCCCATACCCCTACGGCCTCTCTCGCGACGGTCACGTTTGCTTTCCACCGTGCGTTCTACTCTCCGTGATAGCGCGCGTCCCCCGCGCGCTTTCGCTCGCGCATACGGCGCGCGGCGACGATTTTATCGCCCTTGGAATCTATACGGAACCTCACGGCGACGGCGACGACGACGGCGACGGCAGAAATCCGGTTGAAGTGTCCATATAATTGCTATCGCCATAAAACTAATCATACGAACAAAGGCGGCATCGGGGATTAGCTGAAGGCGAAGCAGAGTTGTAGGCATTGAGCCTGTGGACGTTGGGGACCACTCAGGATGCTACCTTGCCCTCTGGTACAGGCACCTGCCACGTGCATGTGCCAGCGGGCAAGGTAGAATTGACGCAACAGGCGCAAATGGCACAGCACGTGGCAGGTGCATGTGGTGCAGGAAACAAGATTTCCCGAAAGCTCTACACGAGGGAAATTTGACCACAGGAGCACGAGTCAGTGACCACAGCGCCGATCATCGTAGAGACGCCGTTTGTTGGCTTGATATCTAGTCAGAAGAGCACGAACAAAATAGCTTGGGTGGTTGGCCAATGCGATGGCGGCATGGACAGAGCCTGTGATATCCAGTGATGGCAGCGACTAAAGCTCGAGCTAGACACTTGCACTAAATGATGGAGCATTCGCGTTCGGAGTTATGAGACGACTCAGATTACGTAAGTATTAACACGGTCATTACCAAGCAGGCGTTGTGATAGTTCATCGCCTATGTCATGGCGTGTGGTATCGGTCGGACGGTGCAGAAGGATCAAAATAGGCTTCTGTGGGTGATGTTGGGAGAAGGCTGATTAGGAGAGAGAACACATCCGCATCTCGTGCGTCTCCCGTAAAATGGACATCATTCCACGATGAATTTAATTCACGGCGATGTCATGGCTATGAAATTTTCGTAAAACACCGAAACTACGAGCATAGCCTGATGAACTTCGTACATCTCTGGCGCAGTGCGGAACAGAAAAGTCTTTTTAGAGCACGCACATTTCCCCGGTGAGTGTGCACCTCGTTAGCGTGAGCAAGACGACCAAATATGGTAATCTAGTGACTGACAATGTTGCACTTTGGTTAGTTCAGCCACCCACCAGCTCTATAAAAAACGTGTGTTTTAAAAATTATAGAGACGATTTTAACGTTGCAAATGTTGCGCAACACGTGAATGATTTGAAACCTTGATGAAGTGTCCATAATGCGCTCGAATGTGGCCGGTGAATTAAATAGACCGACAAGCATTATATTGAATTGATAGAGGCGTCAGCTGTTGTTAAGGCGGTTTTCTAACGGGGTAAGTCGTGCGTGGCAGTTTGACACAAGCAGAAGTGAAAGTCTTGGCGAGCACCGCGGACCCCCTCAAGGATGTTATCCATACGAGGCAAGGGGTACACGTCGCTTTCGTAACTCGATTAGGCACACATAACCGACGCCAAAACAATGCAAGCCCTGTTCCACAGACAGCCATGGAAGGTAGGATGTTCTAGTTTTTTTTTCTTTTTTTGTGATCATCATCTGAACTACCCCGTCATTAACATGTCAATCAAACAGTGGCACACTAAACGGAGCACGGTAAATAGCACAGGCAACATCGGAATTTATGCGCTGTATGCAGCAGAAGTTTGGCCCTGTGATAACATCCACCTGTTTCTCATGTTCATGCATCCATGCAGCTCCTGAAAAATGATGACGCCTTCAAATATAACCTTCTTCAAGCACGTGAGCGTCAACAACACGGATGTTTTCTTCACCAGGTACGGTTCACTGCTTAGCTCCATGACAAGCACAACGAATGTTACTTCCGCCAAGATGTTGCGTGGAATGATGCAGACGAGAGGCCGTATACATAAAACAGACAAACAAATAACACTAACTGACTCAAAAGCGACAGATTGCGTCAGCTCAAAAATTGTCGCCGTCAATCGCAGAACCGATTGGCCTCTTTCTCATCAATGGTGCTGGCCCGTTGCAATATTACCAACTGTATGTAACTGCGGAAATCTATAGATTTTCGTCAGAGATGGAGTGATTCATCAGACAACTGCTAGTCGTTTGGCAATGGTAAAAAAAAAAGAAACGTCAAAACGAAGGATTTTTTTTTTGCGCAGAGCTCGTAAAGCCCTGTTTCCGTCTTGCTTGGTAGTCAGGATCGCGCTCCGATTTTGGCGGAATGATATTCAAAAGCAGACCATTACTTAGTCTCACCCAATAAGTACATGTAATCCATAGCACCTTGAAAAGGGCGAAAATGTGTTGCGTTTCCCTCATGACACAACATTTGTTTTTTTTTTTTCAGTACGTTTGAAGGAGCCACCATACTTTTTCTATTCATCGGTGAGACATTTTTCCGTTTTCATGTGTAGTTAACTATGGTGACTGCAAGAAAACAATAACCAGTAAATTATTTAGCCTAATTTTCTTAATGTTATACGCATAGCTATTGCCAAGCGATGCTTTGTTCTTTCAAGCGTGTCCGGTTTGGCGGGAAGGTATTACATCTTTCAAACAGAAATCTTAGCAGCATTCAACAAAGAAAAATATGTCGAAAACCCGTCGTGGTTGCTTCGTGGCTATGGTGTTGGGCTGCCAAGCACGTGAACGCGGGATCAAATCCCGGCCATGGCGACCGCATTTCGATAGGCGCGAAATGCCGATAACACCTGCGCACATAGATTTAGGTGCACGTTAAAGAACCCCAGGTGCTCCAAATTGTTGCGGAGTCCCCCCATACGGCATGTCCCGTAATCAGATCATATTTTTGGCGCGTTAAACTCTATTTAAAATGTTTAGAAAAGCGATGTCGATAATCAAATATGTGCAGATGTACGCACACCTGCAGATGGTCTGAAGAGAAGTTCTCGTGAAGCGAATATCTAAATGTTACACAACTTAAAGGGACACTAAAGCAAAACGATAAATCAACTTAGACTGATCAAGTATTCTTTGAAAATTCTGCCATTGTGAATTACACTGCAAAAGGTGAATTATTAGAAAAGAAAATGATGCTCAAGGTAATTTTTTTTTTAATTTCGCGCGGAAAGTCTGACGTCTGCACTTCAGTGTGACGTCAGGACTTCTAAAGTAATTTTTCGTTTTTGGTCCACGTTTGCTCAATAAAAAATCTCGAAACTTGCCACATTCAATCTTGGGCTCATTTACAACACAATGCAGTCCATCTTTATCACTAAAGAATTGACTGAGACCTAGGAGAGGCTGTAAAAATCTACGACTTCACGGTGACCTGGTGCAGGTACTTCAAAATGGCGTCGCCACTCGCCTCTGTGTTTTTGTTTTTTTTTATGGCTTACCAAGCAGCTTCTCGGTGTAAGAGTGGTGTTTTCGGTATTGTGGAAGGGTAAGCTAATGATACAGAAGAAACCATTTTTCCCTTTAGTTTCCCTTTATTACGTTCCGTTCGATCGCGTCAATTTTATTCTGTGCAATGTTTAATGTCCTGTAATCTTTACGTATATTTTATACAAATGTCGCAACAATTTTGTAATGAAATTTAAATGTTAATGCGCTTGACCACTCACACGCTAGGCCGAAATCAAAAGACACATGGTTGATGCAGCCTATTCACTCATGAGGATGAAGGCGATGTTGAATTTTAGCGTTTCACGTGCCAAAAACACAATACGATTATGAGGCACGCCGTATAGTGGGGTGCTCATGAGTAATTTGGACCACCTGGGGCTCTGTAATGTGCCCCCACTGCACGCCACACGCACGGGCGTTTTTGCATTTCGCCTTCAACAAAATGCATCCGCTGCGGCCCGGATTTCCTTTACGCCGTCGTGCTTAGCAACGCAACACTAAAGCCAATTTGCCATCATGGCCGCTGAAGGCCATGTACGATGCCTGTTAGGGGAATGATTGTGAGCAGTGTATTTATATATATATATATATATATATATTACTAGACGGCCTTTATAACACCAGACGGACTGTTTGAGTTCAAGGTCATGCCGTTTGGTCTTTGCTCGGCACCTGCGACTTTCCAACGCGTCATGGATACAGTACTGGCAGGCTTGAAGTGGCAGACTTGCCTCGTCTATTTGGACGACGTCGTTGTGTTTGCCTCAAGCTTCGAAGAACACCTGCGGCGCCTTGAAACAGTTCTTCAAGCAATCAAAACCTCCGGACTCACGTTAAAGCCAGAAAAGTGCCGCTTCGCGTATGAGGAGCTCTTGTTTTTGGGCCACGTCATCAACAAGTCTGGAGTGCGCCCCGACCCTCAGAAAACTGCGGCCATCTCCAACTTTCCTCTGCCCGCTGACAAGAAGGCAGTGCGTAGATTTCTTGGACTGTGCGCCTATTACAGGCGCTTCGTCAAGGATTTTTCACGGATCGCAGAGCCACTGACGTATCTCACGAAGGCCGACGTCGAGTTCAAGTGGGAGACGCCGCAACTCGAAGCATTTGAAGAACTGAAGCGACGCCTGCAATCGCCGCCAATACTTGCGCATTTCGACGAAAACGCCGATACCGAAGTCCACACCGACGCAAGCAGCGTAGGACTCGGCGCCGTGCTTGTGCAGAGGACTGATGGACTAGAAAGGGTTGTAAGTTACGCTAGCCGGTCGCTATCGAAGGCGGAAGCAAATTATTCCACAACAGAAAAGGAGTGCCTCGCCATCATCTGGGCTACATCAAAGTTTCGTCCCTACCTCTATGGCAGGCCCTTTAAAGTTGTGAGCGACCACCACGCCTTGTGTTGGCTAGCTAACTTGAAGGATCCTTCAGGTCGCCTCGCACGATGGAGTCTGAGACTTCAAGAATTCGACATCACCGTCGTTTACAAGTCCGGGCGAAAGCACTCTGACGCCGACTGCTTGTCCCGCGCCCCCGTCGAACCGCCGCCACAGGACGACCAGGATGACGACACTTTCTTGGGACCAATCAGTGCCGACGAATTCGCCGAACAACAGCGAGCCGATCCGGAACTAAGGAGCCTTGTAGACTACCTGGAAGGCAAGACCGTCATTGTGCCGAAGGTGTTCAGGCGAGGATTGGCGTCGTTTTTCTTGCAAAACGACATTCTCCTAAAGAAGAACTTCTCGCCTCTCCGAGCCAACTACCTCCTCGTGGTACCCTCAGCATTGCGTCCAGAGGTTCTGCAAGCTCTCCATGACGACCCAACGGCTGGACATCTCGGTTTTTCACGCACTCTCGCGAGGATACAAGAAAAATACTACTGGCCTCGCCTCTCTGCCGACGTCGCCCATTACGTAAGGACATGCCGAGACTGTCAGCGACGCAAAACACCGCCGACAAGGCCAGCCGGACTTCTACAGCCAATCGAGCCACCTCGCCGACCGTTCCAGCAGATCGGGATGGACTTACTGGGACCTTTTCCGACGTCGACGTCCGGAAATAAATGGATCGTCGTCGCTACGGACTACCTCACCCGCTACGCCGAAACAAAAGCCTTGCCCAAAGGCAGTGCCGCCGAGGTAGCCCGATTCTTCGTTGAGAACATCCTCCTGCGTCACGGTGCCCCAGAAGTCCTCATCACCGACAGAGGCACGGCCTTTACGGCAGAACTAACTCAAGCCATCCTGCGGTACAGCCAGACAAGCCATCGCCGCACCACCGCCTACCACCCGCAGACGAATGGCCTCACCGAGCGCCTAAATAAGACCATCGCCGACATGCTGGCAATGTACGTCGACGTCGAACACAAGACGTGGGATGCCATCCTTCCGTACGTGACCTTCGCATACAACACGGCCGTGCAAGAAACGACGCACATGGCGCCGTTCAACCTGGTCTACGGAAGGAACCCGGCAACGACGCTTGACGCCATGCTACCAGACGTCGCTGACGAAGAAAATCTCGACGTTGCCACTTATTTGCAGCGTGCCGAAGAAGGTCGACAGCTCGCCCGACTGCGCATCAAGAACCAGCAGAGGACCGACAGCCGACACTACAACCTTCGACGACGCTACGTCGAGTACCAGCCCGGTGACCGTGTTTGGGTCTGGACTCCGATACGCCGACGAGGACTTAGCGAGAAGCTGTTACGTCGCTATTTCGGACCATATAAGATCACCCGACGTATTGGCGCACTGGACTATGAGGTCGTGCCAGACGGCATTTCGCAATCACAGCGGCGCCGGGCACGACCTGAAGTCATCCACGTGGTGCGTCTTAAGCCTTTCTACGCCCGCTGACAAACTTAGGTACTTTGTTATTTTGTTATTGTTTTTTGTTATTTTGTTTATTACGCATGGTTTTGTTTTCGCTTTCGTGTTTGTGTGTAGCATCGGGACGATGCTTTTTAAGGGGAGGGTATTGACACGTACACATGTTTATCTTTCACTGGTGGCCACTTTCAACATTGGCTGACAAATGTTAAACGTTATCGCTCGGCGCAGGACGCGCCTGCATTGGAAGCTTCTCGGACGTTATCGATGCTTCTATCCGTCGTCTGTGGTCACCGACGCCCATGTAATCTGATTGTATGAGCGACGCGAATTGTCTAGAACTTTCTGGAAGACACGCGGGAATCAGGGATTAATCTGGAACCTTCGATGACTCAGGTATAAAAGCCGACGCGTTTCGCCGCTGATCAGATTTTCGACGATCGCCGACTGTGTTCGCCGCTATCGTTGTGCTTTGAGTGTACCTTGCTTTTGTGGGCACAGGTTCGCCCAATAAACAACCAGTTTCGTCGTACACAGTTTTACGACTGTTTTCTTCAGCGTCACTACTACGTGACAATATGTATGCCCGTTGCGATACAAAATAGACATGGCAAATAGTCAAGAAAGTGACAGGGCTCGATAACAAAAAGAAAATTCTCCCTGACAACGTCACAGCTAGCCTTACAAATGATTTTAATGATTACTTTCCCACGGTTGGCGAAAACATTACGAAACAATTTACTGCTGCATGGCCCATCACTTACGTTGACAGATGGGAAAACAAATTTAGCTTTCAGGTCATAACAGAAGAGCTGGTGACGTCTGCTATAAAAAATGTACAGCTGAACAAAGCCACAGGGATTGATGGTATAGAAGCTAGGGTACTGAAAGACAATCCAGATATTCTGAGTGCTCCACTTTTTTATTTATTTAACCATTCATTAAATGCGAATTCCTATCCAGATGTATTAAAATGGCCAAAGTTGTACCAGTATACAAAACGGGCAACCATAATATTCCCGGCAGCTACAGACCGATATCCGTATTGAGTATAGTAAACAATATCTTTGAAATATTAAGCGCTCAACAGCTGAAGAACTTCCTTAGCAGGAATAACATAGTTTGCCCGGAACAGCATGGTTTCGTCCCAGGGAAATCCACATCAACAGCTGTGCTTACCTTATCTCAAATACTCAATTCTACCCTCCACCATCAAAAGATTGCTATTGGAATTTTTATCGACATAAAGAAGGCATTTGATACCATTTGTCACTCGACACTACAGAAAAAACTAAAGTGCTATGGT
This sequence comes from Dermacentor silvarum, assembly GCF_013339745.2. NCBI lineage: Eukaryota > Metazoa > Arthropoda > Arachnida > Ixodida > Ixodidae > Dermacentor > Dermacentor silvarum. The sequence continues at coordinate 155,302,921 of NC_051158.1, read as the reverse complement.
ATTATTGATGCCGCTCATGACTTCTTATCCAGTTATCTCACATCGCGAAAGCAGAAAGTACTGATTGACGGTTTTCTATCCGAATCTAGGAATATCACATGTGGTGTACCGTAAGGATCCGTATTGGGTCCCATTTTATTCGCTCTATACGTTAATGATTTCCCGCGGATTCTACAATCGTCTAAAGCATTAATGTATGCGGACGATACTGTAATTTTATTCACAGGTAGTTCACTTGAAACCTTACAATATACTGTATCTAATAAACTACAAGCTGTTTGAATGCGGCTTCGTGAAAACCAACTGTTACTAAATGTCCATAAAACAAAATACGTTATTTTCCATTCACGAATGAAAACTCTGAACTACGTTTCAATTAGCATATCATTAAACAATCGAACCATTGAATGTGTTCCGACTATTAAATATCTAGGCATTATATTTGACAGTAACGTTAACTGCAGAGACCAAATCAGTACCGTTTGCAAAAAATTCTCATTCAGCTGTTACACTCTCTTCGCGCGCTGGCTCCTAGACAACCGGAAATAGACCACAACACGTCACAACAAGACGTGGAGCCAACGAAGGCGGAGCTTAGCCCCGATCACTCGGGGAACAAGTTGAGGAGGAAATGCATGGCTGGGGACGAGGGTAACTTGTAATCGTCCGTAGCTCTCTTATTATGAGACGCTTCACTTAAATTGTGACACGAATGTTTTACTGTAGCTCTACCCTACGCGCCTACAAAATTTATCCGAATCGTTTCAGGGACACTTTATTTACTGTGACCATTGTTAGTAAAAAACATAATCTGTTAATTACAACACTGCTAAAAAATTGTATCCCCTACATTTCATAACTTACTCTCAATCTTTACTTATAATTCTGGTAACTTGGTTGACTTACAAAAATTATTGAAACATTACATATTGTTATGCTCTCTAAAAATGCGCCCATGCTTCTAGGGAAGGCTGGCTCCATGCATGCAGCATTTCTTTCGTTACAATTGATTGGGTGCTTAGGATTGGCAAACTGTTCAATTAAGCTTTCTTTTTCTTGTACAAATCAGGGGTCAAAAAAACCTTGTATTTGAAATCGCATTGTAGTTGATCGAATAAATGGCGTGCACGTATTATGCGTTAAAATGTGACAAAGCATCCCTTCTGGTTAAATTCATTTATGCATACATATATGTGAATATATTAAACACAAAATAACATTTCGAAACTGTTTATGGAGGGTTAATCACATGCGCTGTATTTTCATTATGTTATTATATAGGAAGAAAGAAAAAGCCACATTTGTCCGGACTGCTCTGTCGAAGCTATCCCTAGAAATCTTATATGCCTACACGCTTGTATAAAGATACTTTATTATTTGTAGAAGCCGCTTAGTGAATGTGGTGCGCTGACTCAAGCTCTGGGTAGTGACAGGAAAATCTCGAGCGTCGAGATAACCAATGTAGCCTGTGATTTTTAATTAAGCCATGCACGAAAGACTTAAATAGGATAGAGCATTGCGAGCACCTTTGTTCCCAATTTTGTCGCCAATAAACCACCTAGTGGAATAAACATACCTTGCGAGGCTTCTAGAAGGGTCACCTAGTACTAGAGATTGATTGAATATATTATGAGTGGCCCTTTCTAATTGTTACAATCATACAGCTTCAATTTGGGAATGCTGACCTAGACGGCATAGCATTTCTCTCATTCTGTGCAGTGGCCTTCATCCTGCTCATCATGGCCCTTGCTCTCATGAAAGCCCTGGAGGCGTACTTCAGAAATCGAGGGTTTCAACATTTCTTTGTCTACCCAACCAGAAATTGTCCGTCGCGTAAATCAATGTGTAAGCAGGCAAAAATACAATGGCTCATGCCCACGTAAGGCGGTGGCTACAAGCGCTACATATTTCAGTATACATTTCAGTGCATATTCGAACCCACGTCAATGGTTGTTGGTTCATATGCTGTACGGAACTTTATCTTATACCCCTGTCACATGGTAGGTGTTCTTATTTGAAGCTAAGGACATTACGTGATAATGCCCTTTTTTGTTGCTGCTACACGGGGATAATGAACGCCATTTATAGCTAATGCCATTCAACGACCGAATGAGTTCGCCGAACTCATGCGTTCGCTACATGTGTAATCTCGACAGCAGGTCGATGGTGCTGTAGTAAAAAAAAATCGATAATAAAAAACAAGTAATGAAAGATGTACTGTCATACTGCTGATGTATTAATTTTTTTCTATAGCGATACGATGTTAAGCACGGTAATTTTATAAGAAAAAAAATAGGTGCAAGTATATCTCTTTTCCCCCCAGACTATGAGTTAAGGGCGATGACACCGCCCATAGCTGGGTATATTGAAACACGATCATTACTCAGTTTATTCCATAATAAAAAAACAAGTCATAAAAGATATACTGTCATATTGTTGATGTAAAACTTTTTTCGATAACGATACGACGTAATGCGCAATTGTTTTATAAAAAAATGCTGCAAGTATATCTATGTTTCCCCCAGACTACGAGTTAAGAGCAGGCAACGCAGCAGGCAACGCAACACACGAGCAGACTGCAGAATGTGCATGTTGTCTCTGCAAGCTTCCTGTAATGTGCAGGGTAAACTGTGTACGGTACTGGCATACTGCAAAGCTATAAGAGCTTTTCCAGAGGTAAACAATCTCATATTTTGCTAAATGTGCATTTTGTGAAGAAAGTGATGTTCAGACATTCGCCTAGAGATAGTAGAAGGTTTGGGATATGGTAGACTGGAGCAATTGAAGAAGGGTGGAGAGCTGCGTTCTAGGGATGTTGCGGTAATTTCCATTATCTCGACTTTTCTGTAGTTTTTGTTCCTAGTGGTCACATTCCGCTGGTGGCAATATGCGTAAATGCTCATATACTGAGCTTGGGGTGCACGTTACAGAACCTCAAGTGGAACAAAATTAAAGCTGTCTTCAAGGTTAAGGATAGTTAAAAAAAGACATTTACGCGAAGGCCATGACAGCTGCTAACTTTCAGTGGAACTTAGTACGGGAAACTTAGACCAAAAGTACACTGGCATGTGCACATCCAAAAACAAACAAATCTACAAGCTATGGTTATCAAATCTGTGTTTAAACAGCCATATCTATAGAAATTTCTCATCATTTCAATAAAGAGATGCTGAGGGAATGCTCACACATTGCTCTCTCTTTCTCGTAATGTGAAATGCAACGATTAATTCATGGGCAACCCTTTCACAACATTTTCCAATAATTCCTTGCCCGCAAACCAGGTGCACATGCGGGTGCACCACAGCGGGTGGGCAAATGTAACGCAGACAATTTTTTAAAGCAGCTTTGTGTTCCTTGTCTGGTCCGTCTCGTCAATATCGTTTTCGCTATTCTTGAGCTTAAATCGTGAATCAACTAACCCTGCAACACATATCAAAGCCGGGGGTCTCTTGTAGCCGTTCTGTTTCTTGAGAACGTTAAACACAATCAATCGGTTAGTCAAACCACGCCGTTTAAATGATGAGCAGTAGCATGCTTACACTAGCCTTTGGGGATTTCTGTGGCTGTCCGAAGTCATGAAGCATTGCTTCGGCACCTTACGTGCCATTGTCTGTGTCGATTCATTTTGTTTCCATTGTCGCAGACTCTGAAAAATCCATTAGAACAAGCTCGGCGAGCTACAAGGACGCATGGACTCAATGCCGGCTATGCTACGACAAGACTTCCCGGTAAGTCGCCATGAATTTGCTCGTGGCTTACTCTTGGGCTCTGTGACTGCACCTCAACGCAGCCATCTAACCCGCTAATCTTTCCTATGCAGGTTAGTAAATCCTATACCCTGATTGCCAAGAAATCAAGCAATTACGTCTTGGTGCAGCTCCCAAGCCCACGGTGCTGTGTTGCCATTGCCGCTGAGTGCACTTGTCTTATTCACTGTTTGATCATGTTATCGGGAAACATTGAAACTAACCCTGGTCCTGACGAAAATGATGCTGTGCTGGCGGAGCTAGGATGACATCCCTGGAGCAGTGCTGCAGGCACGGAGAAAGAATTCTTGCTCCGTGGCTGCAGGATTACGAAGCTCGCCGGGGAAGTGCGCTTGTTAACAGTGACTCGCGCTGCGCAGATTCCAGCCGGCATTTTTAGGTGGCCTCCCGCTGTCCGGATATCGGGTCCTTGTAAGGCCGTCTTCACGTTTTTCAAATTGGCGTCGAAAGGGCTTCTGAAGAAGGAATAGTCGGCTCCAGTGTCAACGAGGGCGGTGACGTTATGACCATCGATTAGCACGTCGAGGTCGGTAGACCGTCGTCTGGCGTTGCGGTTAGGTCGTGGCGTCGCATCACGGGTGTTTCGGCTTGCTCCGTTGCTGCTACGTCGTGTCGGGTGGTCTTCATTCGGCGACTAAGTGTTGCCAGGCCAGGCGGTATGCTTGCCAAGCGGCATGCTGGTACCTCGTCGTGATGATTCACGAATCGTCGTCGTCGGCTGCGGCGGATCTTCGGCATTGCGTCGTACAGCAACCGCACCTCCATCGGTTGCGGCTTTTAGTTTCCCGGGTAAGGACTGGGAGATCGGCTCCGCGTGAGATGTAGATGCGGCCTGGTGACAGCGAGCTTAAGGGTCGTCGTGGTTGCCACTGGGCTCCGGCTAGGTAGTTGGCGATGACGCATGGTCGTTCACCTCGCACTGGACGTGGCGTGTTGACGGCGAATCCCTGTAGTCCCATCGCGCGGTACTGGCAGCGGCGGTAGGTGTGGCCAGCTTCTCCACAGTGGTATAAGAGTGGGCTGTGATAGGGGTTGCGCCAAATGTTGGTCTTCCTAGGGCAATAGCGCTGACCGACAGGTGGACGCGATGGCGTCGGCGGTGGTGGCTGGCGAAGGAATGGCGCCGGCGTAGGGTCCTGGCGCTGGCGCGGAGGGGCGATAGCTTGGCGTGCAGCAGTGGCGTAGCTCATTGCTTCCGGCGGAGGATGCGCTGGTTCGGGAAGTCCTAGGGATTGCTGGATTTCGTCCCGTACGATACCGAAGATGGAAGCAACTTGAGGCTGCGACGATGGCAGCAGCTTTTGCAGCTTTTTTGCACGATCGCCCTGATGGTTTCTCGCAGGTGGTTGGAGGAGAGTCGTTGGACTTGGGCATAACGTGGCGTCGAACGGCGATCGTATTGCCTGTTGCGCATGTCCAGTGTTTTCTCGATCGTCGTAGCTTCCGAGGGAAAGTCTTGGACTGGATCGTTGGTCCGGCGAATAGCTCCTGCTTAACTCCCCGCATCAGCAAGCGAACTTTCTTGTCTTCCGGCATAGTAGGGTCGGCGTGCCGGAACAATCAAGTCATTTCTTCGGTGTACATACCAACGCTTTCAATCGGGAGCTCTATACGGTTGTCCAGTAAAGCTTCCGCTCTTTCTTTACGGACGACGCTCCTGAAGATGTCCAGGAATGCGGCTCGAAAGAGGTCCCAGGTTGTAAGTGTATGCTATCAATTCTCGAACCAGGTTCTGGCGCCCTCTTCATGAGAGAAGTGGACATGACGCAGATTTTTGCCACAGTCCCACCTGTTGAACGTAGCGACCCGGTCGCATGCCTCCAGCCAGCTTTCGGGGTCTACATATGGCGAACCACGGAAAGTCGGCGGATCACTGCGTTGTTGCATCACTAGTGCAGATGTTGGCACAGGGGCTGTCATGGTAGCTGCTGCCGAGGTCATTGATTTTGTACTCTTGGTCTTGTCGGGTAAGGGTTCGTACTCCGGCGGCAGATTATGCAGCCGGCGACTAGCTCGCTGGTCGTGGTAGGCTTCGATGTCTTCTCGACGGTGTGGGCTTGGCTCAGGGCTGGAGTGTGTGGGGGGTCCGGTACAAGGACATAAAGGCACCTCCACCAGATGTTACGTAGCAGCGACGTTGAAGAAAACAGTGCTAAAATTGTGAATGGTGAAGCTGATTCTTCATTGGGCGATCCTTTGTCCAGCAAATAAACTAACTCACCTTGAAGAAGAGCGGCGAGCACAATCGGCAGTCGTCGATAAACTGATCAGTGGCGAAACGCGTCGGCTTTTATACATGGGTCATCGAAGGTTCCAGAATAATCCCTGGCGTCCGCATGTCTTCCAGAAAGTGCTACACAATTCAAGTTGCTCATAGAATCAGATTACATAAGCGTCGGTGACCACAGACGACGGATAGAAGCTTCGTTAACATTCGAGAAACTTCCGACACATGCAAGCGCGTCCTGAGCCGAGCGATAACGTTTAACATTTGTTAGCCGGGAAAAGCGGTCACCGGTGAAAGATAAACAAATAGTACATGTGTCAGTATATAAGTGGGAAAACACCTTATTCTGCAAGGAGTACCAGTCATGCCCCCGACCAACATTTTAGTAAACATAAAGTGCCCTTATAACGGCAGTGCTATTCGGGCCAACCTAGTTATTGCGTGATCAACGTACTTCCTGTCCAAAAAATGCGTAGAGCAATTCTGTAGTCCCTTCACTGCTTCTGTTTAAGCGTATTGTCCACATATCATTGGTTGGCGAAACGAAGCCACGTATGAAATATGAAGCACTAGTAAAACAAACAGGAACACGAATAAACTGCAAACACTAGCGAATCGCTCAACGAATTGTTTCACGTAAAAATTTACTACGTTTTTGGTTTTAAAATGTTATGCGCTGCACAGATCTGCATTAAAGTGAAAGGTGGTGCCGTTCTTCGTGCCAGCACATTGAAGCCACCAACAAACCGGCTGCCCAGAGATGGTGTGTTCGCTATATAAAGCGAACTTACGTTTTACCTATAGCGTAAACGTGCGTCAGATGGTTCGTATTTATGACCGCAGCGCGTAGAATATGCCATCACAGAGGAAAAGAAACAGACAAAACAAGCGATACCTGTAGCCCTATTTCGTACGGTGATATAGTATTCCTTGTGGCAGTACAGAAAGACGACATTGAGAAAGTGATCAATGTCTTAGACATTTATTTTATCGGCAAAATAATTGCTATATACGAAAGAGTGAGGAGCAGGCTTCAACTGAAGGACCAGGTTTAGACGCGGACCCGGACGTCGCACAGATTTTTCGTCACACAGCAAGCGCCCGTGGCAGCTCGTCAAGCTCGGTGTAACATCTTTTTTTCTAAACAGCCCCCCCCCCCCCCTCGCCATATAAACAATGTCTCAAGAAGGTAGTTTTGCATGGCTTCAATGCACTGGAATAGCACAGTCAGCGTTAGTTCAAGTGATTATCTTTGCAGCAATCCACATGAGCATCTGGCCAACTATACAGATTGTGACCTGACGATCGATCGGGGTTCTGCCCTGGATGCCGATCTATGTGTTGGTTTGAATGGTGACGATCGCCGTAAAGTCCTGATATTGTTAGTGGTATGCATTGATTCGATTTCCCCAACACGACTCCTCCGTTTGGCAGTTAAGGAACTCACGGTAATCGTAGTATATCTGATGCTTGATCATTTCTCTCGTTCGCAATTCCGTACGTTGATGCTATGCTAGATATCTTCTGTCGGACGCACCCTCGTCCTCCAAGCGAGACCTGCGGCGGCACAGTGGTGTATATTGGAGCACGTATAGATTCGCTTGTGTTGGATTGTCCCGCGCTGACCTGCATACCAAAAGACCATCGTTATTTCTCCTGCGCCACGACAATGTCGTGCATTGGCATACTCTTGCTCATCGCAGCGTTACCATTTGATTTATATAAAAGCATTGATAGCTATAGGCTGAACTTTATCTGCGATGATTGCAAGTTGCTGTTGGGGCTGGACACGTGTTGTGCTTGGGGAATTTCACAAAGCTGCTCTTGCATGTCGGTTTCTTAGGCATGTCCGCGGCAGTTGCTTTAGGTGGTGTTCCCTCATAGGTAACCTTGATCCTATCCGGACTCCGGAAATCGCCTCCCTTTTTGCCTTGTATTTCTCCTGAGGCCATCGATGCCGCCTCCGTCATCGTCATTTCTTTTGTTTTTGTTTTTCTGTGTCATGGTGGTGGGTGGTTCGCTGGGAAGCGGTCACCTCATATGGAAGCACGGCAGAGAAGTAAGGAACTGAGGGACAGTCCCTGGTTCAATAATGAAAAGGGCAACATTTTACTAGTTACCTTCAGTAATTTGTCGTATACCGACTGTATATAACTCAGGCTTACCTAAACACCATGAAGAAATATGCTTCGAACAGTTTAATCTGAGAAAAGGTGTTGAGCGCTCCCTGGACCGTCTGTCTAAAGGAAGGTTTCGACTGATTTTCACCTCGGCGATAGCCAAGTTATCCGTCCGGTAGCAATATTCCAGTAAATATCGGAGCTGATGAGGATGCTTATATCTTATCTAGTTTTGTTGGACTGTTGCCGCATCAGGGCTTGCATCAGCAGGAACAAGGCCGCAGTGTGGCGTCAATATTATGACCTCGCCCTCCGTGTGTGGACATGTCACTGCCCAAATTCCCTAACCTTCGACAGCCTATATAGTAGTCTGGTCACTATTGTGCTGGCTTGGGACTTTGACTCAAAGTCGGTTACACGTAATGGTTACAGGGCGTCGTGTTTTCCTGAATAGTTTAAGGCACTCAGCGCCGCTAACCGGACTTTTCAGGGCGGAGCAACGTCTTGCCCAATGAACATTGGCTCAGCTGCCGAGTCTAAGAGAAACCGCAGTAGCAGTGTCTTCGCTGGTGCAACAGTCCTCGCTCTGCCTGGGTGAATAAACACGGGCATGAGATGTGTGCCCCTCGAGGATACAAATGCGGCTTCAGGATCCATGGCTACGCATTCCGACATACGGTACTGGTTGCTGAAGACAGAACTGAGTTCAATGTACTTCATCACTATGTATTGAAGTGGATACTTCCAAAAGCCTTCTAAAGGTTTCACCAGCCAAGCCGGTGCACTGGGGAATCGTTGCTGTGCGGCAGGCATTCTCAAAGTAGTTCCCCTTGGCACAGCGAAACAGCGCCTCTGCTGCTCAAACCTTGTACGTTTCTCTGTTTGAGTGAGCACCTCAAGCATGCCTCATTAGTGTGTTTTAGTGCGGTTCACATCTGATCTTACTTCGTCAAAGAGCCGTGGTGCAGGGTGGGCACAGTTTCGAAGGCCACGATTCCGGCTGGAGAGGCGGCTGGCTAGATTGGTCGAGACTGCCTTCCTCACTTACCTTTACTTGGATCTCTATGCCGTAAAGCTATTCGAATTTCTTTTTATTCGAATCTCCGGTCGCCAAACGTAGGAAACTGCCTATGCAACATGGTGTGGTGAGCCGCAGCGTTCTTTGAACCACGCAATCAAACGCTCTCCTCGTTTGTAAGAGGTCACATTTGTTGGCGTTCAAAGTGAATAGAATCGCCTGCCTAAATAGGTTTTTATATACAGTTAAACCTGCTTATGACGAACCCCCCATATAACGAATTCCTGGATATTGTCACGAGCTTCGAGAAGTAGTCTTGAAGGTTTAATAAACCGTAGAGCAGCTGTCTCTTGGAAAACGTGGCCGTTCGGGGCTGGCTCGAGCAGGGAAGGAGCGCGCGGTCTTCTTTGTTTTCTTGGGTTTGACCCAATCTTGCCCTTGACCCATAACCTACAGGTGGCAATGTCCCCCCTTCCGAACAAAAGCATCGCCTCGATGCTAAAAAAAATAGGCGTAAGAAGAAAAAAAAGAAGGAGAAGGCCGGCAAGGCGAAAATATACCAAAACAAAAACATTAACGTCACGCCGGCACAGTCAATGAACGCTGAAACAAGCTCACGAAGATAAATGAAAAGCAGAAACAAAGAAGGGCATGAGAGAAAAAAACGAAAAGAAAGTTACGAACGCGCAATGTACGGCTTCATGTGCACAACATGAACTATGTCTGAGCTCGGTTGTCTTTGTGTCCTACTCCGTGTCTGCGATGTTGTGTCCGGAACAACTTCGTAGTTTACGTCACTGACACGGCGGAGCACATTACACAGACCGAAATACCGGCTCAGCAGCTTTTCACAGAGGCCACGACGGCAAACGGGGGTCCACACGCAAACTTGGTCTCCAGGGTTGTAGGACACGTCCCTGTGGCGGATGTTGTAGCGTCGTGCGTCTGCCTGCTGCTGCTGGCCGATATGCAGCCGCGCGAGCTGCCGAGCTTCCTCAGCACGCTCTGCAAATTCCTCGGCGTCAGTTGACAATAGGTCAGCGTCTTGACACGGCAGCATAGCGTCCAGCAACGTCTGGACTTCGCGACCGTAGAGAAGGCGAAAGGGCGTGAAGCGCGTCGTCTCTTGCACGGCGGTGTTATACGCGAAGGTCACGTAAGGCAAGATCCTATCCCTTGTTTTGCGTTGGACGTCGATGTACAATGCGAGCATGTCTGTGACCGTCTTATTCAGTCGCTCGGTAGGTCCGTTGGTCTGCGGATGGTACGCGGTCGCCTTGCGATGCCTGGTGTTGCTTAATTCAAAAACTTCGTACATAGGCTGCGCTGTGAATGCTGTCCCTCTGTCTATTATTACAGTGGAGGGAGCACCGTGAAGCAAGACGATGCGGCGCATGAAGAATTGCGCTACCTCTGAGGCCGTGGCTCGTGGCATCGCCTGCGTTTCAGCATAGCGTGTTAAATAATCAGTCGCGACGATCACCCATTTGTTGCTGTCGGCAGACAGAGGACACGCTCCGAGAATGTCCATGCCGACTTAGTCGAAAGGCGTGTTAGGTGCTTCAATTGGCTGGAGTAAGCCAGCCGGTTTAACGGATGGTGTCTTGTGGCGCTGGCATTCACGACAGCCTTTCACGTACTGCTTGACGCTTGCCGAATGCCCGGGCCAATAGTACATTTCGCTTACTCTAGCGAGTGTTCGTGAAAAGCCTAAATAACCAGATGTGGGTTCGTCATGGCAAACGAAGAGGACGGACGTCGTCCCGTGTGTCCCTTGGAACCACCAGGATGAAGTCGAGTTGGACGGAAACCCGTCTGGTCGGGAATATGCATGACAATAATTAAAACGGACACCGACCACGAAAGTTGAAAAAATACAATAAGACGTTTCGGCTCCCGCACGGGAGCCTTGTTCACAATGAAATTGAAAGCGGAAATGGTATGGTTATGTAGGCTTTAAGATGTGACGTAAGCAATGTGTGTACACGTGGGGAAAGTTGCCGTCGTTGCGATTAAGTGTGTGTTCGGTGGTCTGAATTGTCAGGGATTCAAGCAAAAGCCAAGAAGTCCAGTTCTTTTCTTTTTCTATTATCTTTGCGTTGTCCCAGTCTATTTCATGACGAGTCGCTTCTGCGTGTTCGGCCAGAGCATTTGTAGTTACGTTCTTCTTTCTTACATCATACATGTGTTGCTTGAGTCTTTGCGGAAAATTGCCTGTCTCGCCGACGTAACTTCGATCGCAGTCTGCGCATGGGATGCTGTAGACAACACCTGGGAATTTTTCTTTTGGTAGCTTGTCTTTTATGTTTACAAGGGAGTGTCTCAGCTTTTTTGTAGGAACATGCGCTACTTGTACACTGTAGGGGCGTAGAACACGCGCCAAGTGCTCGCTGATCCCAGGGACATACGGCACAGGAGCACGCTTCTTAGGACGCGTGCTATCGGTGCGTGCTGGAAGTGTTAGCTGACGTTCCACGGAGTGCACAAACGAGTCAGGGTAGCCGCTTCTTGAGAGTTCCCCATGCACGTGCTGTATGTCGGCAGATAAGTCTTCTGGTTTTTTGCAGACCCTGTTCGCACGGTTCACAAGCGAGGCGACTACGGATCTCTTGTGGGAGGCAGGGTGAACAGAATTGAAATGTAAATAGCGACCCGTGTGGGTACTCTTTCTGTATACGCTGAACGACAAGCTATTTCCTTCGTGTTTGACGAGGACGTCGAGGAAAGGAAGCTGGCCATGCTGCTCCTCCTCTACGGTAAACTTGATTGCCTCATCCATGCCATTCAAGTGTGCTGTAAACGCAGTCAGCGCCTCCTTCTTGATTATGCTGAAGCAATCGTCCACGTATCGTAGAAAGGTTTTGGGTGCAGGGCTGAACGAATTGAGTGCACGTTGTACTGGAAAAAGAAAAGAACTGGACTTCTCGGCTTTTGCTTGAATCCCTGACAATTCAGACCACCGAACACACACTTAATCGCAACGACGGCAACTTTCCCCACGTGTACACACATTGCTTACGTCACATCTTAAAGCCTACATAACCATACCATTTCCGCTTTCAATTTCATTGTGAACAAGGCTCCCGTGCGGGAGCCGAAACGTCTTATTGTATTTTTACAACTTTCGTGGTCGGTGTCCGTTTTAATTATTGTCATGGAACCACCAGGAGGTAAGCACGGCTGGTCGAACGAGCATTTTTCTTGTACAGCACGTTGTTTCGCAGACAGAAGTACGTCAGCGAGCGGGACAGATGGCGTGGTATAGTTGTGTCGCGGCCCTCTAAATGATCGATAATCGGTCGAATCTCAGCGTCGTCACCCTGGCGTCTGATCAAGTCGGATAAATTAAGGTCGCCCAGGAAGCCGTCATCATCCTCTATTTCCTGACTGACCGGATCAGTCGGTGCGTGGGACAGTGTGTCAGCGTCTTCGTACTTACGGTCCGACCTATAAACGATGGTGACGTTAAATTCCTGTAGCCGCAAGCACCACCGTACCAGTCGTCCTGAAGGGTCGCGCATGCCTGCCAATAAACAGAGGGCATGGCAGTCCGTCACTACTTTGAAGGAACGACCCTAGAGATAGGGGCAAATCTTGATGATCGCCCACACGACCGCGAGCCAGTCTTTCTCCGTAGTCGAATAATTCGCCTCGGCACGGGACAGGGAGCGGCTCGCATACGCTATAACTCTTTCCACTCCATCTTGAAGCTGGACGAGCATTGCGCCAAGGCCAATGCTACTGGCGTCGGTATGCACCTCAGTATCAGCATCATCGTCAAAATGTGCAAGAACGGGTGCTGATTGCAGGTGCTGTCGTAATTCAGCAAAAGCCACCTGTTGCTCATTATGCCACAAAAATGGCGTATCGTCCCTTGTAAGGCGAGTCAGAGGTTCCGCTATCTTCGAGAAGCCTTTAATAAACCGGCGATAGTAGGCGCACAAACACAGGAAGCGCCGGACGGCCTTCTTATCGGCAGGACTGGAAACGTGGCCACAGCGGCAAGCTTGTCTGGATTGGGTCGGACCCCTTTGGCGCTTACTACATGCGCGAGGAACTTGAGCTCTTCATAACCAATGTGGCACTCTTCGGGTTTAAGTGTGAGGTCTGGCGATCGGATGACTTCTAGCACACTCCGTAGGCTCGAATGTTTCACAGAAGATGACCACATCATCCAGGTACACAAGACAGGCCTGCCACTTCAGTCCAGTAAGGACAGTGTCCATCATTCGTTTAAAAGTAGCCGGGGCTGAACACAAGCCAAAAGGAAGCACTCGAAATTCATAAAGACCATCTGGAGTCACAAAGGCTGATTTCTCGCGGTCGCGTTCGTCTACCTCGATTTGCAAGTACCCGCTTTTTAAATTGAGAAAAGAAAAATAGTGGGCACGCCGTAGTCTATCTAACGAGTCGTCGATACGCGGTCGCGGGTACACGTCCTTTTTAGTCACGTTGTTGAGCTTGCGGTAGTCGACACAGAAACGTAGCGTTCCGTCTTTCTTTTTGACAAGGACGACCGGAGACGACCACGGGCTGTTGGAAGGTTCGATGACGCCATCGTCAAACATCTCCCGGACTTGCGTACGTATCTACGCGTTCTTTTGCCGACATGCGGTAAGGCTGCTGGTGTATCGGGCGTGCGTCTTCGTACGTGATGATCCTGTGTTTAGTGATGGAAGTCTGGCGTACCTTGGAAGAATGTGCGAAGCAGGTCCTTAATTCAAGCAAGGGTTTGCGCAGTACTGTCGGGCTATCGGTGGACAGTTAAGAATTGATGTCGAGATGGCGCAGGGACATGTCTGCTGTCTCTACTACTTCTGACGTGAAACAGTTGTTAACGTTTGCTACTGCGTCTACAAACGCTAACGAAGTGCTAACTTGGAACACCTACTGAAGCAAGGTGTTTGTGTGGCTCGAAGTGTTATACAGATTCGGGCTGGTCATTCGCAATTGCTTGTTACCAACTTTAGCTACGAGCGCCGACACGAAGTGCCGCGGAACAGGTGTCGGCGCTCGTAGCTAAAGTTGGTAACAAGCAATTGCGATTGACCAGCCCGAATCTGTATAACACTTCGACCCACACAAACACCTTGCTTCAGTAGGTGTTCCAAGTTACTTTCGGCCACCGCTTCGCCATCGCGTAACCCACAGCATGTGGCGTCGACGAAGACACTGGCTCGTGAAGGAAGCGTTGCACTGTCTGCACAAACACGAAGTACGTCGTCGCGCCGTTGGCCGTCTTGCACGTCGATTGCTCGTTCGGAAGAGAAAATGATACGACGCTCTTGCAGATCGATAATCGCGCCGTACTCCTGCAGGAAGTCAACCGCAAGAATATCGTCGCGGGAGCATTCGCGTAAGACAAGGCAGCTCGCTACGAATGTAGATCCTTGAATCTCAACTCTAGTCCTGCATGCGCCCAGTGGAGTAGCGACGTGGCCGCCAGCCGTCCGAATCTGCGAGTTATGCCAGGGCGTGATTACTTTCTTCAGCTGCGTTGGTATTTTCCCGCTTAGTATTGTGTAGTCTGCGCCGGTGTCCACTAAATCACTAACGGCATAACCGTGGTGGTGCTGGTGGTAAAACTTTATTTCCCAAAGAAGGGGTCCTGAAGGGCACTCGGCTAGGCGCCAGGTGTATAGGGCACCTCCCACGTCGGCACAGAGAGCCCGAAGCTCTCCGCCGCCTCGCGGGGCTTCTGGACTGCTCAAAGTAGTTCGTGTAGGGAAGTAGTTTTTAGCACTTTGCCCCAATGCTCTTTGTTCTTGGCGTAAGCGTCACTCGAAGCATAACCACACATTATATGGTTCAAGTCAACACGTTCAATGCAATGTTCACACACATGTTGTCGGTCGTAGTCTGGGTCGATGTGCTTCATGCGCCAGGGGTTGGGTATGAATTCGTTTGGAGCAAGCGTAACGTGCCCGACTGGCTGCGCTTTAATTTCTTATCCGGGAGGGACAGAGTACAAAAGCGTGTACCATTCTAATGGCGTTGTCCTCGCTCAGTCCCTTGTGCCTATTTATGATGCGCCGACACATTCGGATCGCGTTCGCAATCTTGATCTTGATGCTGTCCAGCATCATCCAGTTGGAGCCGTTACTTTGGATTATTAGTCCTAGGATTCGTATTTTTTCAACCGTATGTATGCGATTTCCGTCCCTGTCGCGTAACTTTATGCATGGAGTGTGGTGTCTGCGCCAGTCATTGGAGGGGCGCCCTGGTCTTGGGGGATGGTATATGAGCAGCTCGGATTTTCTGGAAGAGCAGCGAAGTCCCATTGGGGTGAGATGAGCTTCAGTAACCGAGATGGCTTCTTGCATTCGAGATTCTAATTCCGCATCGCTGCCACCGGTGCTTCAGATGGTGACATTGTCTGCGTATATGGTGTGCTCCACATCGGCAATTTCCCCCAGTGCGCGAGAGTGCTTTCTCATCGCCAAGTTAAATAATAATGGCGAAAGTACCGAGCCTTGCGGAGTTCTATTATTGCCAGTTCAAAGACCTCCGAGACGTGCATGCCTATCAGGAGAGTGGCCGCTTGATCCTCCAGAAACGCCTTGACGTAGCGGTAGAAGCGTGTTCCGAGATTGTGTTCAGATATGGCTTTGAGAATAGCTTGATGTTGGATGTTGTCAAGAGCTTGCTCCACCTGAAGTCCTATTAGCGCCTTGGTGTCTCGTGTGGGACGATCCAGCATATTTTTCTTGATGCTTAGCATAGGGTCTTGCATTGAGAGACCCGGCCTATAGCCGATCATATTGTGGGGGAAGTACTCCTTTTCCTCTACGCATTCCGATAGTCGGTTCAGGATGACGTGTTCGCCTAGTTTTCCAAGGCAGGACGTTAGTGAGATCGGCTTCAGGTTTGGTAGCTCCAGCGGCTTGCCCGGTTTTTGGCTGAGGACCGTGTTGGCATGCTTCCACTCTGCAAGATTGCCGGTTTTCCAGGCTTCGTTGACTTGTTGCGTTAAGAACGTGACCGAAGGGTCGTCTAAATTTCGGAGAGCCAGATTTGTGATACCATCGGGGCCTGCTGCAGAGTTACTCTTGAGGTCGTGAAATGCGAAGCGTACTTTGCTTTCTGTGAAGTCCGCATCTAGCTCCGAGTTTGGGACACCGTCATAGTTATTCCTTTGTAAGCTACTACATTGCCCCGATTTAAGCGGTAAGTACCGTTTCGCAAGGTCTTGTATAAGTGCTTCGGCAATACTGATTTACTTCGTGTGGTTTACTAATTTGCTTAGCCTGATCCGTTGCATAGTTTAGGACTTTGTTCCGTTTTCGTCGAGGAGGTGTTTTATGATCCTCCACCCACTCCCTCTGCGTATTTGCCCGTTGAGGGAATTAAAGACTTCGTCCTATTGTTGTCGGGAGACAACCACGCAGTATTCTTCAATGGTCTTGTTGAGTTCGGCGAGTTCCTTTCGTAGTCTTCTGTTGAAACATTGACCCTTCCACCTGGCTAGTATGAAGCGTTTGGCTTCGAGTAGATTTGCTAGCCGACTGTCCACTCTCTCTACCTTAACGTCCGTGGTAATCGTTCGTTCCAAGGCTACGATGTCTGCTTTGAGCTGTTCGGTCCAGCTCGTTATCGTGTGCTTTGTGTTTGCTCCTGTTGAGTTGGATGGCTGCGTCCGTATTGCACGAAATTTGTCCCAATCAATTAGTTTGTACTCCCTTTGCTTCTTTCCCGGGAGCTCTGCATCAATTCGGAGAATATAGTGGTCACTGCCAAGGTCTATGCCCGAGTTGTGCGAGGCACATTTCTCTACGCCCCGGACGAAAGTGAGGTCCGGTGTGGTGTCTGGACATGTGGAAGTGCCACATCAAGTTGTGGTTTGCGGGTCTGTGATCAGCATGACGTCGAGATTGGAGGCGGTCGTGAGAAGACGATCTCCCTTGCTAGAGGGATACGCGTAGCCTGGTTTGGGGGATTAAAATCTCCACCTACAATCAGCGGACTATCTTTGGCGATGCTCGCGATCTTGCCCAGTATGCCTCTGAACACTTGCCTCGTGTCCTTAGGGCTGCTGTACAGATTAGTGAGAAAAATGCTTTGCTTGTTTCCTACGTGGTCGTTTGGTATGATCTCGATCGTGAGGTGTTCTAGATAGCAAGCTGTGTTGCGGATTTCATGCCAATGTATGAGGTCTTTATTCCAATCAGAAACGTGACGCCTCTGCCTTGCTCGTTTCTCTGGGCTTCGGCCTCGTATCCCGTAAAGGCCAGTTCGGTTGTGAGTGTTTCTTGTAGCAAGATGACGTGTGGCTTCTCGGTTTCTGATTTGACCATCTGCAGGAGGACCGCTTTTTGTGAGGCGACCCCCCTGCAGTTTCATTGCCAGATACGGAAATTTCGTGTCTTATTTGTCATTGCCATGTTGACCGCTGTAGCCCCCTTCACTTGCAGTGAAACCATCATGTGGCGGGCCTTGCGCACCGATGTGTTGTGAACTCATCCTCTCCATAGTCGGTACTACCGTGTTGTTTAGATACATTTCTATTTTCTGAACTGAGGTGCTAAATATGTCCATTTTCTTGTTCATTCGCACCATGCTCTCGTGCATTAGCCTCATATTCTTGCTCATGGCGTCCATGGCGTCCTTAACGTCTGATCGCACGGCCATTCGCGGTTGCTTTACAGCTCGCTTCTTAGGAGACGGGCACTCTTCGCGTTGTCCTCCCGGTCTCGCAATCTCAACTGGCTGGGGAGTTTCGATGTCGGTTGGTGGTTCGGGAGTGCGCGTTGGCCTAGTGCTGTTCGCTTTACGTATTTCAGCTAATTCGAGTGTTAGCTTAGTATAAGCGGCTTTTAACTCTCCTATAGTTCCTGTTCTAACATAGCTACCGCTGTTTATCTGGGTTGCGGGACTCACTTTCCTTTGGCGTGGTTGTCGTAGCGCATCTGACTTTGTCTGCCCACGTGCCGTCACCTCCAATGTTCATTCCCCCGAAGCGCACCTGTGACCTTGAACGACTCCTGTTTGTCCTCGCAAGTGTTCGGCTCCTCGATCGAGAGCGTGAGCGGCTGCGTCCCGGCGTCTTCGACGTAGATCGGCCTCGTTCCGCATGTTGCTTTTCTTCTTCGACTAGCTGTGCCTTCTCTTGTTGCTCCAGTCGCGCTCGTTGTCATCGTGCACGTACTACGTATGGAATGAGATAGCGGTTTTTACACACCTTGTCCGCGGTCGCGTGCAAGCCCCAACACAGCTTGCATTTCGGATCGCGCACATGGGATGAGTTCGGGTTAGGAAGTCCACAGCCCCTGCATTCGGTGGAGCCCGGCTCGAGGCAAACGTCCGCGAGATGTCCGAGTTTGCCGCATACGTAGCATAAGTCCACTTGTCTGCGATATAAGTAGCAGGGTACCAGTGTGGGTCCATATCTTACGAAGTTTGGGACGCGAAGTCCATCAAACACAATGATCACTAATCCTGAGTTCTTGATTCTTTTCGCCGCTATTGCCAAGAAGTTGCGGTCATCCACGATGTCTCTTTCTATCGTCCTATGATCGTCGGCAGTGTCGATTTATCTGATTACCCCCTTGCTGGTGTCGCTTGGGGCAGTTTCGTAAGCGCTAACTGCGTACTCTTTTCCGGCTATTCGGAGAGCCCTTACGTACGCATACTTTTCTGCATTTTCTCGAAAGGGCGTGCTGGCCACCATGATATTCTGCCTAATATTAGGACATATAATGTCCTCCGTGGTCGGCTCTGGATTAAGTTCTACTGCTCCCATGAGGGCTTTACTCACTGAGGTAGGTCCGATCTTTTGTATTTTCAAGCCACCCTTTGAGCGAAGCACTATCTTGATGTCTTGTGGTAGAGGTGGCATGCGTGAGGCTCTAATCACCCGGTTCATAATGTTAGGAGGCGTGCGAGAAGAGCTCACCTGTCCGCCGCTTGTATGTTGTGCTTGCTGTTGCGCAGTTGTTTCGGAGCGTTCCTTCTTCGTCGTTTTCCGGCTGATCACCACTTTTCAGCCCGTTTTGTCCTCTTGTCCATTAGTTATTGCTGAAGTAGTCGGCGTTGCTGGTAAAGCCTCCACAGAGCTATCCATTTCTTCGTTAGAAGTCGCCATTCTCTTCGTGTCGCGCCCAGCGCGAAGGGCGGGTGGCATCTCGCCGAGCTGGCCGCGCGCCGGCCGAGCCTAGCGTCTGGCGTGCACGCCTAGGCTCAGTTCGGCAGCGGCGTGGACGCGGTAGAAAAGTACTCGTAGATTCGTCAGAAATGGTGCCCTACCTCCAAATCGGGTATTCACGGTTTCCTTGTAACTTCACGAAAGTCTTGGTGCAATAACTTAGGCGAAATTGGATATAAATCGCTGCGGAATCAGGTGAAGATGCCAGAGCCAATAGGAGCACGTCCCCAGACCTGGGCGACCGCAGCGCCTCCCGGCATAACCGTCAATAGTCACTGGTATATCGAGTGAAAGCCGGTCGTCCCGTTCAGCTGCAGGTTGATGTGCATATTGATGTAGCTACATTGATGTGCACATCAATGTAGCATTGGGTGAACGTAAAGAACCTCAGGTGGACTAAATTAATCTGGAGTTCCCCACCACGGCGTACCTCACAATCAGATCGTGGCTTTGGCACGTAAAGCCCAACAATATATTTTTGCATATTAATGCTCTAGAAAAAGTCCAATCCATCGCGACACTGTTCGACCTGGGGATATACAAAGTGTAAGAGGAAAAAATAACTTGACTGGATCCTTTTGCTCGAACAGTGAGGCAGGTTACCTCTTAAGCTATTTTACTCAATCTTTCATTATCATATTGAGACGTATACATGTTTATGTTTCACCGGTGACCGCTTTTCACCGGCTAACAAATGTTAAACGTAATCGCTAGGCACAGGACGAGCCTGCGTGTATCGGAAGTTTCTCGAACGTTACCGATGCTTCTATCCGTTGTCTCCTGTCACCGACGCTCATGTAATCTGATTTATGAGCGACGCGAATTATCTAGAACTTTCTGCAAGACACGCGGGTACCAGGGATTATTCTGGGATCTTCGATAACGCATGTATATAAGCCGACGCGTTTCGCCACTGATCAGATTTCGGCGATCGCCGTCTGTGTTCGCCGCTGTCGTTGTGCTTCGAGTGTAGCTTGCTTTTGTGGGCCTGCAAGGGTTCGTCGTCAACGCGTCACTCCCACAGCTCGGCGAATGGCCACGTGACATCGCAGACTACCTCACCACAGCCCAGTGGCAACCACGACGACTCTCACGCTCGCCGTCACCAGGCCGCTGCATCTCGCCGCATCACCGGCTGTATGCCGGCCCAACCCGGGGCCGATCTCCCAGCCCTTCCCCGGGAAACTAAAGGCAGCAACCGATGGAGGTGCGGTTGATGTACTACGCAACGGTGAAGAACCTCCGCCGCCGATGAACTAGATTCGCGAATCATCATGACGAGGTATCAGCATAGCGCCTGGCAAGAGCTTTGACGACAACACTTCGCCGCCGAAAATAGACCTACAAACGCGACGTAGCAGCAGGGGAGCAAGCCGACGCAGCCGTGATCCGACGCCACGACTGAACCGTAACGCCAGGCGATGGTCTACCGATCAAGAGTTGCTATTCGATGGTCATAACGTCACCGCTCTCGTCGACACTGGAGCCGACTATTCCCTCTGCAGTGGCGAGTTCGCCGCCAAGTTGAAGTAGGTGAAAACGGCCTGGCAAGGACCCGATATCCGGATAGCGGGAGGCCACCTAATAACGCCGGCTGGAATTTGCACAGCGCGAGTCACGGTAAACAACCGCACTTACCCGGCGAGCTTCGTAACGGCTCCAAGGATGTTATCCTAAGCATGGACTTTCTAAACCAACACGGCACAATCATCAACTTAAGGTCCAAGTTGATAACGCTTTCAAGGCACAAAGTGTTACCGCCTGATACAAACATCAGTTACCATGCCTTGAATGCGCTTGAACAAGTCACTGTTACACCTCGCTCAAGCGTAATGATATCCGTCCGTACCGAAGGGCCTGCAGACATGGATGGCGTCATCGAAGGCGATCATCACTTAGTGCACGACCGTGAAATTTGCGTCGTTAGAGGCATAGCTGAGCTACGTGAAGGGAAAGCAAGAGTGATGCTCACGAACTTCAGCGACGAATATAAGCGCATTAACAAAGGCACCACGGTCGCCTACATCGACGAAATGGTACAAGCCAGCAGTGCTTTCGTCATCACGGATTCTAGCGCAGCTGCAACGACGACTGTAGTACCTGAACCAACTTTCGACGTCAATGGGAACCTTCCCAATAATAAGAAAGAACAGCTAAGAGCTCTGCTCCTGCAATACCAGGACTGCTTCTCGTCGTCGTCAAAAGTTCGACAAACCCCTGTTGCCAAGCACCGCATCATAACCAACGAATATGTTCGCCCACTCCCTCAGAGCTCGCACCGAGTTTCGGCGCGCGAACGCAAGGCCATAAGGCAACAATTCGACGAAATGCTACGCGACGACCTCATCCAGCTATCCAAGAGTCCATGGGCGTCCCCCGTGGTGTTGGTAAAGAAGAATGATGGAACGCTACGTTTCTGCATCGATTATCGTCACCTCAATAAAATCACGAAGAAGGACGTATACCCTCTCCCATGTATTGAAGACGCCTTGGATCGACTCTACAACGCAAAGCATTTTTCGTCAATGGACCTCAAAACCGGCTACTGGCAAGTCGAAGTCGACGAGAGGGACCGGGAGAAGACTACCTTTATAACACCAGACTGACTGTTCGAGTTCAAGGTCATGCCGTTTGGTCTTTGCTCGGCACCTGCGACTTTCCAACGCGTCATAGATAATGTACTGGCAGGTTTGAAGTGGCAGACTTGCCTCGTCTATTTGGACGACGTCGTTGTGTTTGCCTCAAGCTTCGAGGAACACCTCCGGCGCCTTCAAACAGTTCTTCAAGTAATCAAGACCTCCGGACTCGCGTTAAAGCCAGAAAAGTGCCCCTTCACATAAGAGGAGCTCTTGTTTTTGGGCCACGTCATCAACAAGTCTGGAATGTGCCCTGACCCACAGAAAACTGTGGCCATCACTGACTTTCCTCCGCCCGCCGCCAAGAAGGCAGTCCGTAGATTTCTTGGACCGCGCGCCTATTACAGGCACTTCGTCAAGGACTTTTCACGGATCGCTGAGCCACTGACGTACCTCACGAAGGGCGACGTCGAGTTCAAGTGGGAGAAGCCGCAAGTCGAAGCATTTGAAGAACTGAAGCGACGCCTGCAATCGCCGCCAATACTTGCACATTTCGACGAAAACGCCGATACCGAAGCGCACAGCGACGCAACCAGTGTAGGACTCAGCGCCGTGCTTGTGCAGAGGACTGACGGACTTTTAGAAAGGGTTGTAAGTTATGCTAGCCGGTCGCTGTCGAATGCTGAAACAAATTATTCCACAACCGAAAAGGAGTGCCTCGCCATCATCTGGGCTACATCGAAGTTTCGCCCCTACCTCTATGGCAAGCCTTTCAAAGTTGTGAGCGACCACCACGCCTTGTGTTGGTCAGCTTACTTGAAAGACCCTTCAGGTCGCCTCGCACGATGGAGTCTGAGACTTCAAGCATTCGACATCACCGTCGTTTACAAGTTCAGGCGAAAGCACTCTGACGCCGATTGTTTGTCTCGCGCCCCCGTCGAACCGCCGCCACAGGACCACCAGGATGACAACACTTTGTCGCGACCCATCAGTCCTTGTCTGCTTGTCTCGACTCCCCGTCGAACCGCCGCCACAGGACGACCAGGATGACGACACTTTCTTGAGACCCAACAACAGCGAGCTGACCCGGAACTAAGCAGCCTTGTAGACTACCTGGAAGGCAAGACCATCATTGTGCCCAAGGCGTTCAGCGAGGATTGGCGTCGTTTTTCTTGAAAAACGACATTCTCTTCAAGACTAACTTCTCGCCTCTTCGAGCCAACTACCTCCTCGTGGTACCCTCAGCATTGCGCCCAGAGGTTCTGCAAGCTCTCCATGATGACCCAACGGCTGGACACCTCGGTTTTTCCCGCACGCTCGCGAGGATGCAAAAAAAGTACTACTGGCCTCGCCTCTCTGCCGACGTCGCCCATTACGTAAGGACATGCCGAGACTGTGAGCGACGCAAAACACCGCCGACAAGGCCAGCCGGACTTCTACAGTTGATCGAGCCACCTCGCCGACCATGCCAGCTGATCGGGATGGACTTACTGGGGCCTTTTCCGACGTCGACGTCCGGGAATAAATGGATCGTCGTAGCTACGGACTACCTCACCCGCTACGCCAAAACAAAAGCCTTGCCCGAAGGGAGTGCCACCGAGGTAGCCCGATTCTTCGTTGAGAACACCCTCCTGCGTCACGGTGCCGCAGAAATCCTCATCATCGACAGAGGTACGGCCTTTACAGCAAAACTAATTCAAGCCGTCCTGCCATACAGCCACACAGGGCATCGCCGGACCACCGCCTACCACCCGCATACGAATGGCCTCACCGAGCGCCTGAATAAGACCATCGCCGACATGCTGGCAGTGTACGTCGATGTGTAACACAAGACGTGGGATGCCATCCTTCCCCACCTGACCTTCGCATACAACACGACCATGCAAGAAACGACGCCCTTGGCGTCGTTCAACCTGGTCTACGGAAGGAACCCCGCAACGACGCTTGACGCCATTCTACCGGACGTCACCGACGAAGAAAATCTCGACGATGCCAGCTATTTGCAGCGTGCCGAAGAAGGTCGACAGCTCGCCCGCCTGCGCATCAAGAACCGGCAGGGGACCGACAGCCGACACTACAATCTTCGACGACGCTACCTCAAGTACCAGCCCGGCGACCGTGTTTGGGTCTGGACTCCGATACGCCGACGAGGGCTTAGCGAGAAACTGTTACGTCGCTATTTCGGACCATATAAGATCATCCGACGTATTGGCGCACTGGACTATGAGGTCCTGCCAGATGGCATTTCACAATCACAGCGGCGCCGAGATCGACCTGAAGTCATCCACGCGGTGCACCTTAAGCCTTCCTACGCCCACTGACGAACTTCGGTACTTTGTTACTTAGTTATTGTTTGTTTGTTTTTCTCTCTCTCTGTACGCGTGGTTTTGTTTTCGCTTTCTTGTTTGTAGCATCGGGACGATGTTTTTTAAGGGGAGGTTATTGACACGTATACTTGTTTATCTTTCACTGGTGACCACTTTTCACCGGCTAACAAATGTTAAACGTTACCGCTAGGCACAGGATGCGCCTGCATGTATCGGACGTTTCTCGAACGTTATCGATGCTTCTATCCATTGTCTCTTGTCACCGACGCTCATGTAATCTGATTGTACGAGCGACGCGAATTATCTAAAACTTTCTGGAAGACATGGGGGTAACGGATTATTCTGGGGCCTTCGATGAATCATGTATATAAGCCGACGCGTTTCGCCGCTGATCAGATTTCGACAATCGCCGACTGTGTTCGCCGCTTTCGTTGTGCTTCGAGTATAGCTTGCTTTTGTGGGTACATGTTCGCCCAATAAAGAGTCAGTTTCGTCATACACAGTTTTACGACTGTTTAGCTCAGCGTCACTACTACGTGACAGTAAGGGAATCTGCTGATCAGATTATCTGAAGTAGAGTACTGCACGGGCCGGTTTTTCAGGTCCGGGCCTGGCCCGAGCCCGCAAGTACCATACTTCGGCCGGCCCGGTTGTGTTCGACCCATTAGCTCTTTTGCCTATACGAAGCTAGCTCGAGTTCTCGATTATTGTGAAGATACTGTCACGTGATCAACGGCCGCCGGGTGGTCTTCAAGCTGCATCAAAGCAGGTTTTTGTCCTGCATCCCTTCTTGCACGTTACTTGACAATTTAACTGTGAGAGAAATAAACATTTCATTACTAGCCGAACACCCACAGATTATTATGTGAATATTTGGTATGAAAAGAAACCATACAATTGACAGTTAGGTAAATAGGGAGGGATCAGGCTGGCAACAATCACCGGGAAGGTAAATAGGGAGGGATCAGGCTGGCAACAATCACCGGGAATGGCAGATCCCTGGCTTACATTTAGGGATGAAGTTGTAGAAAAGCACATCGGTTGATCACCATGCTCTTGCTTTAAAGTATGCGGCAACATACTATAGCGAAGGCATAGGTGAACACTGCCGTACACGCCGCGGCCCGCCATTGAATCTCACTTTTGAATCGCATATAGTCATTCGGATGTACCTACAGTGATGTGACTCGAGCCAATAATTTTGGCGCGAATGTGAATTTAGACACGCTGGTTACTGGTTTTAGGGATTACGATAATACACGGCCACTGGAAGCTTTTTTTTGTTTCATTAAACAGAAATTGTTGACCCACAAGGCTAACGCTCATCATATTTTCACACGGAACATGCCATTTTTATTGCTTTATTCGGCTTCATTATAATGATGTCAATTTTTCAATCGACAATTTAGGCATCCTTGTTTAGAAATATATGCAAATTTAGACTCTGTCTAATTGTGTTTCAGTACAGTGCATCTACAACTTAGGCTGTCCTTGTTTTTTTTCTCCACCAGATTAAAGTATAACCTGCTTGCTTATTCACGTAAATACGCAGACAACGCACCTAGTGCTACAAAAACATATACAAGGCTGCGAACACGAGGGTCGAGCCACTTAACGAGTGGAAATAGCATTCAAAATAAAAATTTACTGAGGCAATAGAGTGCTCTGCATTTCTATTTTGTTTTTCACATTCCCCTAGCCACTGTTGAGAAATCTTGCAGCATCCGCGCAATACTTAAAGCATTTGTCTAAGAACAATATACACTTGAAAGTCTCAGTTTAATTAGTTGGGCTAATTGTGAATTAACCTACGGTAGAATATTCAACTCGCTTGAAAATATAACGAAGAAAATAAATGGAAACCAGTAGTAAGTTGCCCTGTGCCTTAAGACACAAAAAAGTTGCAAATGAACTTTTCAGAATTTATTTGCTACAATTTTATCGAGTTACTCTAAGTACTTCTTGAAAACTTATTTAATTTTTTTTTCGTTAATATGATCACGCCGAAAATCTAGATATTTTTGTGCAGCAACAAAATATTGCAGTCGACTCTGCCTCTAGGCACGTCTTCCGCTCTTGAAAAATGTAACGAGCTCTATCAAAACTCATCTCATTGATTCCCGTTAAGGATAGCTCGGATACCTGAGACAGTCTAATGAATGTTTTTGCAGCGAGTCTCGCACCAATCCAATAGTTTTCAATTTCTTTAGCGCGACTGCAATGCATATATATTTCTAACTCTTTGTCAGGTTGATTCGAATCTGTGAAGTCTAGCAACTCTTGAAGTGTGCCTTTCGCCGCTATTCCCACCCATCCAGATGTGTTTCCCCTTGTCGATAGGCGGCGCCGCTGTCAAAATCATACCGCTACCTCCATCAAACTTCGGGTCGTCCGTCACAAGCCTGAGCACGATCGCCTCTAGCAATTCGAGGTGTTAATGGGCTGGTAACAATGGGGACAAGAGTTAGTGTCGCGAAGACGAAAGAATTCCTGCAGAACCCATGTTAAGATGACTATCCAAGTTATGCGATTAACATTCACACAATCTAGCGAACAAGAAGCGACACACCGTGTTAGCTAAGACACCTTCATTTAGAATCCGTAGTGTTTCTCCTCATGCTTCAAGTAATTCGGCTATATGCGGCCATACACTGTCTCCCTGATTGACCGGCTTTGTTATGACCATCTGTTGCCAATGTTATCTCACGACGGTCGAATAAGGACCGCAGGCCGACGGTGCATGCAGTGACGATGATGGAAATACGAAGAAGGAATGATGTCGATAGAATGACGAATGCATATGAGGACGACGGCATGGCGACGATGAGATGATTCTGAAGTGATGCCGATAAATAATTGCGACGGAATTATAATGTCATGACGACGGTGTTCTAATCTCTATTGATTCACGATAGCACAATAATAGCGGAATGAAATAGAAATTATGTTGATGGAACGTAAGGTGGTATGAAGACCAAAGCATTTAGTAATTTTTAGCCAACCAGACACGCTTCTAAATAACATCCCTGCCTTCTGCCTTTCTTTTCTCCACTTCCTTCCCAAGACGCTTTATACAAACATATCCTCTGCCGTTCAGCTCAGTACGCCGGTGCTCTAGCTCATTAGGCCACGATCACACGTTTACAAACGTATCTTACCAACAAGTATATTATTCAAGCAAGAACTTAAGGGGAACATTGAGCTTGGGGCCTCCTATCGAAATACATAGGAAATCGGCAATAGTTTCTCAGAGCAACCAATGCACCAAATCTGATGAGTTATGTTGAATTTAGAAAAAAAAGCGTAGTGATTGCAGAAAGGGATATTTTATAATAGGCTGTCTACTTTTTTTACCTAAAATTTCGAAAAAGAAAACTTGACGTATAGAGCTATGTACCTCAGCAGCTAAAAATGATATCGGAATTCTGTAAACTGCACCTAATAATACATCCAAAGCGGATAGCAATCATATATCATACACCATCCTGAAATATACCACTATGTTGTGAATGCTGCATTTGCAAAACCCTTTTAACATTATAACAAATTCACTTAAGTTTTAAGGTATAGCAAAAAAACAAAAGAAAACCTTGTTCGCTTTTGATGCTTCAATGGGTGCAGTTTATAGAAATGCCATATTTGTTTTTAATGGATGAGTTTCGGATTTCATTTCATGCTTCTATTTTTTTTACAAATTTGCAAACATCCTGCAATTCTTTGAAAACATTACACTATTCTTTGAAAACATTACACTGGATTTGGCTATGAGAACCAAATCCATGTGCCTACTCGGGTGACAGAAACGTCTGAAACCCTTCTTGACTTGTGTTTTACAAACTGTAAAAGTGAAATATGTGCCGGAGTTGTTATACCTGGTGTTAGTGACCATTTTCCAATTTTCGCATCCATTAGGTCACATAAAACAAAGTGGAAGAAAATCAACCCTACTTATTACAGAAAGATTACTACTGAGAAAATTCAAACTTTTCAAGGGTTAGTTATTGCGGCAGATTGGAGTGAAATATTACAAATAACCGAACGTGTACATGCTTACGAAGCATTTATGTTGAAAATAACACAGCTCTATGACCAGGCCTTCCCTCTTGTACTGCTCAAAACGGCCAAAAAAGCTAGAAAGCCATGGATAGACGCGTCACTTCTAAAGAGAATAAAAGAAAGGGATAACCTATTTAGCACATTTATTAAAACAAAGCAAATCGACTACTTGCGGCATTTTAAGCAATTCAGAAATAAATTAGGCTCTGACATAAAGCGGGCACGGATACAATACTATAAACATCGGTTTGCAGCTATTATGAATGACCAGAAGGCAGTTTGGAATACCATGAACGATCTTTTATTTTCATCAAATAAAAAGACCATCACCGAGCTTACGATAGAAGGAAAGTCTTGCTCTGGTACATTACTTGCAGATATGTTCAACAATCATTTTTTGAAGTCAGGAGCTTGTGAAAATTCCGCTAGTACCGACACAGGCTGCGAACCATACATAACCAAAAATGTAACAAAATCGATTTTTCTGGCTCCCACTGATGAGTCCGAAGTACATTCTTTCATCATGAATTTACCTAACAATTCTGCGGCAGGTGTTGATGGTATAAAAGCAGAGCCATTAAAAGCAGTCTCACAGTACATTAGTCTGCCGCTCTCACACATATGTAATTTGATTTTAAGCACCGGAGTATTTCCTGATAAATTAAAGATAGCTAGGGTCTCAATCATTCACAAAGGAGGTAATGAAAAGTATTTAAGTAATTATAGACCTATATCTGTCTTACCAATATTTTCAAAAGTTATAGAACGAGTCTTATACGTTCGAATCACAAACTTTTGTAGCCAAGAAAATATAATAACGAAACAGCAATACGGTTTTCAGAAGAAAAAAAGTACAGAACAGGCTTTACTGTCTATCAAGGACAAAATAATAAATAATTTCGAGCAGAGATACTACACGCTTGGAATATTCCTTGATTTCAAAAAGGCTTTCGATTCGATCAAACATGAAATTCTCCTGGTGAAATTAAATCAATATGGCATACGAGGTGTTTCCCTCAAGTTAATAAGCAGTTATCTAACAAATCGATTTCAGTACTGCGTCACGCAGCATGCAATATCAAAAATGGACAAAATTAAGTACGGCGTCCCTTAGGGATCTATATTAGGTCCGCTGCTATTCCTCCTATATATAAACGATATTATAAATATACGGCTAACTCCAGACATGGTTTTATACGCCGATGATACAAACGTTTTTTCTCCGGCAAAGATATTGATAGCTTAGAAAAGCAAGCAAACAGATGGCTTCAGCACTTATCAATATGGTTAATAGCAAATAAGCTTGAACTAAACACCAAAAAAACAAAATATGTTATTTTTCGACCAAAACATAAAAGGGTACCCCGTGACATTCAAGTAAAATTTCGGGGAGATTTGATTGAACGGGTCACATGCCACAAGTTTCTTGGTATTATCTTTCATGAAACACTCGACTGGACATATCACATAAACAAAGTTCGCACCGATCTTTCACGCTCAATTGGAGTAATCGGGAAAATCAGATGTTTTTTGCCAATTTGGGTAACAAAGCAACTGTATTATTCCCTAGTATACTCGCGTATTCATTACTGTTTATTAATATGGGGAATGACTACTAAAACAAACAAAGCATCCATAAATTACAGAAGAGAATAGTACGGATAATCGAAGGTGTTCGCCCTAGAACGCATTCTACTCCGCTCTTTCACAAGCACAACATATTAACGTTTGAGAACATCATATACAAAAAAATAGCGGCAGTTATATATGATAAATTGAAGTCTAACGCCGTAGCATTTCACGATGCATATTCTCAAAGGTATCATACATACAGCTTTAGACGTATCACATACTGCAGTGAAAGAATGCGGACAAACTACGGTACACAAAAGCTGACGCATATGATCCCTAAACTACTGTATGTACATCCCACAATTACCACCATCGTGCAAGAAAGCCGCTCAGTAATTGCGTTTAAAAAGAAAATACACACGTATCTACTAATGCTTCAAAAGTGACTTTTTTTCTAGGTGGCATCTCTCAAGTTGTTAAAATTGACGTGAATCTGTCACATTTTCATTTAGTGAATAGTAATAGCATGGTCCTGT
The DNA here is from genome assembly GCF_013339745.2 of Dermacentor silvarum. Classification (NCBI taxonomy): domain Eukaryota; kingdom Metazoa; phylum Arthropoda; class Arachnida; order Ixodida; family Ixodidae; genus Dermacentor; species Dermacentor silvarum. The sequence continues at coordinate 155,272,581 of NC_051158.1, read as the reverse complement.
ATTCAACAAGTCTGGATATTTACACATATTCCTTGCTTTGTCTCTATAAAAAATGTTATAATACGCTATTGTTATCAACTGAGTTCTTGCAAACAGGCCTCGAAACGATGTTTTTTGTACTGTCATCAAAAATTGTGTAACTGTGGCTGCTTGTTCGTTTCTAATTTTTTAACATGTATACATCACGATCCTTGTGCACTTTATTGACTGGGACAGGTTACAGCACTTTGTCAGGCATTAAATTGCCTTTTTGCTAACCCTGCTCCTTATCTGACATGTATGATCAATGTACAGTACACTGTACTCTGTAACTGATTGAAAAAAATCTAAATGAAAAATCTATTTGCTGCCGTCTCTGCAATTTAACTTTCCCTCTTAAATGCAACACGTTTCATTCAAATCGGTTCAGCGGGTTTCTCATAAAAGAATTCCTGCATTTTACAGGTATTTGAGTATCCGGCATCAAAGATAGGCCCAAGCTAAAGCTTCCTCTTAAACAATGGATCACGCCAGTTCTATAGGAAACCCATGAAACAACCCTGACGTATACGCAATACCGTGGCCGCAGTGGTCACAAATAAAAAGTCTGCTCAAGGAAACAAATATATATTTAACGGAAGCTTCGCTGGAGCCGTTATCTCGGCCAGACATCTCTCCAGAATGCGGACATGCTTTCTGGCCAGGTGTCTAGCAAAACCGTCGATTCATTGTCAGTAGAGCAAGTAGCTGGCCGTCTTCGAGATAACGCTGATACACAAGCGCGCTCGTTTCCAAGCACCGAGGTGAAGCGACAGCTTCAGGGTGTGTTTCTTTTTATTGCGCTTTCTTTAGTTGTGCGTCATAGCATACGTCATAGCGGGAATTTCGAATACTTTAAGGTCCATACGCCACGTGGTGGCGAAAAAAGTAAACTCCCTAATTCCTGGTATTGCGCTATCTGAAATGTACCAAGGACTTCAAGTAAGCACGTTTACTATTGACCGACTGCTCGATGGTCACGGCTACACCCTGAAGCTTGCCACTCCCAGACCAGCTGACGTAGCCGGAGCGACGTGAAGCGTGACCTAGAGCACTGCACGGGCCCGGGCCCAGCCTGGCCCGCGGGCCTGGCCGGGCCCTCCGAAGCGTTTGTCAGCGGGCTCGGGCCGGGCCCGGGCTTAAAGCCGGGGACCCGGGCCGGGCTCGGGCTTAAAGCCGTGGACCCGGGCCGGGCTCAGGCTTGAGGCCGCGGGCCCGGGCCGGGCTCGGGCTTGAAGCCACAGGCCCGGTCCGGACTCGGGCTTGAAGCCACGGGCCCGGGCCAGACTCGGGCCCACTCATTGAAGGGCCTAAGTAGGCCTTCGAGCACACGCGACCGTTATGCATTGCAAGGTTCAGTGTATTCTGTGCCAAGCTGAAGTGACACGTGCAAGATGACTGTCATCATCATCATCAGCCTATATTTATGTCCACTGCAGGACGAAGGCCTCTCCCTGTGATCTCCAATTAACCCTGTCTTGCGCTAGCTGATTCCAACTTGAACCTGCGAATTTCCTAACTTCATCAGTGAGTGTGGTGACGGGAACTAGCGCCACCACTAAAGAGCAGTTGGACCCCCAGGGGACGCACGGAACTAGACTCAGGCATTTGGCGTTGGGACTTGGCAGGAAGAAGCCGCCATGTTGGCGATCTGTACCGAGTCAATAAACGCCATTGTTTCATTGTAACAACTGGCGACGAGGATTAACGAAGTTTGGAGCCGGGCGGTGAGAGGCAATCAGTTGTGATGGCGAAGTTGGAGCCATTTACAGGGGCAGGACACGAATGGGAGGAGTACGTGGAAGTGCTGGAGCAACACTTCATCGCCAACAGCGTCCCGGTTGACAAGCAGCGTGCGGTGTTTTTGAGTTCGTGTGGAAGACCGACGTACTCGTTGCTGCGAAAATTACTGGCACCTCGACGACCAAGTGATGTTCCGCTCACAGAAAGTCTGCAGCTGCTTACCAATCATTACGCACCGAAACCGTCAGTGATAGTACAGCGGTACCATTTTTATTGTCCGACACAAAGGGAGGGCGAAGCGGTCAAGGACGGTCAAAAACCCTTGTGCGTTCGGCGGGGAATTGGAAAACAACCTGAGAGACCGAATTGTACATGGTATTCGGGATGATGCAATGAGACGCCGCCTGCTAGAAGAGTCTGAGCTAACACTGGAACGCGCTGTCAAGATAATTATCAGCATGGAAGCCGCCGTTTCAGGCGCCAAAATAATGTCCGGCCAGGTGGACGGAGTGGCCATGAACCGAGTGTCAAGAATTGGCGAGGTTGGCGGTGATTGTTATCGATGCGGCGGGAGACACCACGAGCGGTCGTGCAGGTTCCGGAATCTGTGGTGTTTTTGTTGTCAGAAGAGAGGCCATGCAGCAAAGAAATGTACAAATGGACAAGAAGCTGGAGCAAATCTGCAGGGCACGGAACATAAAGATGGACGGCAAGGAGTCGGACTGGCGAGATATCAACCTAGGCGTGTGGTGAAGGTCGTGGAACCGGTAGACGCGGCATCCGACGAATAAATTAGAGAGTCAGACGTTGGCAATTTGTGGTCGTTAGAGAGCGGTTCGTAGAATACCGCTGTTCCACTGTCTGACGCTGTGAATGTTCTGGAGCCGAAGGTGCCCCCTATTTGTGCCACGGTACTTGTGGAAGGTAAGTCGCTACGTATGGAAGTTGATACGGGGGCCGTCTACTCGGTGATTGGCGAAGCGGAGTTCACGAGGCTGTTTCCAGGGATGGTGCTAGGAAATTCCGATCTCAAGCTGAGAGGTTACTTCGGCAATCAATCCGCGGTCGTTGCGAAAGCGACAGTACTGGCCAAATTCGGAGGAAAGCACGTTCGACTACCATTGTTCGTCGTCAAGAGCGATACGCGAGCCCTGCTAGGAAGGAACTGGTCGAAAGCTTTTGGTATGCTGCTCGACAGTCTCTGCTGAACGTGCACTTGGTCGATGACGTGAGGGACCTGATAAGCCGATTTCCTGATGTGTTTTCAGAAGGTCTCGGTAAATTTGCAGGAGTGAAGGCCAAGATAAGAGTGCCAGAGGACGTGAAACCACGTTTTTTCAGGCCGAGACCAGTACCATTTGCTCTGCAGGACATGGTGGCGCAGGAATTACAGCGGTTGCAGCGAGAAGGTATCCTAAGGCCAGTGCAGACCGCGGAATGGGCAGCACCGTTGGTTCCAGTTTTGAAAAAGGACGGAAAAATCCAATTGTGCGGGGACTTGAAGGTCACGGTAAACCGGGCAGCAGATATCGGGACGTACCCGGTGCCACGGGTCGCAGAAATCTGGGCACACCTGGCGGAAGGCGCGATGTTCTCCAAGTTGGATCTTCGGGATGCATACCAGCAAGTGGAGTTGGATGAGGAGTCAAAGAAATTGGTCACTATCAACACACAGCAGGCACTTTTTCAGTACAACCGACTGCCATTCGGAGTGGCCTCGGCACCGGCAATTTTCCAGCGCGAAATGGAGTGTCTGCTTCGCGGTTGCCGCCGGACTGTCGTGTGTTTCGACGACATACTTGTCTCTGGGGTCTCCGAAGAGGACCACGGTAACAACTTGGAAGAAGTGCTGCGGTGACTGAGTGGCGCAGGGTTAAGGTTGAAGCTTCAAAAATGCATGTTCGCGACAACAAGCCTGGAGTACCTGGGATATGTCATGGATAAGCACGGCCTGGAACCAGCACCTGAGAAGATCGAGGCCATCGTACGAGCACCGGCCCCATCTGATACACGGGAATTGCAGAGCTACCTCGGTCTCCTCAATTTTTACCGAAGATTTCTGCCGAACTTTTCAACGCTGCTGCACCCATTGCACGTTTTGCTCAAAGAAGACACGTCATGGCACTGGGGGGGGGGGGGGGGGGGCAAACAGGAATCGGCATTTACGCAAAGCAAGCAGTTACTGACATCTGCAGAGGTGTTAGTTTATTATGACCCCAAGTTACCTCTATTACTGTGTTGTGACGCATCGCCTTATGGCATTGGAGTTGTACTGGCACATCGGATGCAGTCTGGAGAGGAGAAGCCTGTGGCGTTTGCGTCAAGGCGATTAACAGCAGCTGAAAAGAACTACAGCCAATTGGATAAGGAAGTGCTGGCAGTGGTGTTCGGTGTGCTAATGTTCCACCAACTTGTGTGGGGAAGATCATTTGACATTTTCACCGACCACAAACCATTACTGGGACTGTTCAGCCATGAGAGCCGCATACCACTTCAAAGTTCGCCAAGAGTGCTGAGGTGGGCTCTGACATTGAACGGCTACAACTACAGATTATGCTACAGACCAGGAGCGAGATTGGGAAATGCAGACGCTTTAAGTCGACTGCCACTTGCTAGGGCTCCGCTGGAGGATTCCAGGATTCCGGATGTGTTCATGTTGGAAGGTGCATACCCAGGTGTCCTCTCAGCAGCTGTAGTGGAGTCTGCAACCGATCAGGACCCAGTGTTAGCTCCCTTGCGTGTGGCGTTGTGGTCTGGAGAACACTTGCCACCAGGGCAAGAGTGGCGGCCTTTTGCAAACCAAATGGAGGAATTCTCGGTGATGGAGGGGTGTGTACTACGAGAGAGCCGGATGGTTCTTCCAGTATCACTAAGGGCGGCAGTGTTGGACCTTTTGCATGAGAGCCATCCCGGAGTTGAGAAAATGAAGTTAGAGGCCCGTAGTCACGTGTGGTGGCCGGGCATTGATGAGGACATTGCTACGAAGGTGGGCAGGTGCAAGGTCTGCCAGGTGTATCGGAATGCTCCCAAGGCAATACAGCAGGCGCCATGGCCGTTCCCTGAGCGAGCGTGGTCTCGTTTACACGTCAATTTTGGTGGGCCGTTTCAAGGTGTGTACTTCTTAGTACTCGTGGATGCATACTCTAAATGGGTGGAAGCGGTCCGAGTGGCGTCACCGTCGGCGGAGGCGACAATTGCATGCCTCCGCAACATCTTTGCTTGCCATGGATTACCAGACATCATAGTGAGCGACAATGGACCTGCCTTCACAAGTGCAACCTACAAGTCGTTCTTGGCTCGTAATGGGGTGCGTCCTATTTTGATCCCACCATACCATCCCGCATCCAATGGGGCCGCTGAGAGGGTCGTACAAACTTTAAAAGACAAGATCAAGAAGACCCAGCCTGGGAATTTTGAGTGTCGAGTTGCTAGAATTTTGTTAGCATACAGAAGCACACCCCATGCCCTCACTGGTCGTTCCCCGGCAGAACTATTGATGGGTCGACGGCTCAAGACAGCGTTAGATTTGCTGAAGCCAAACTTGCGCAACAAGGTACAATTCCGACAGTTACACCAGAAGGTGCGCAGCGACTCTGCAGCCAGAAGAGAACCAGTTCCCCATGTGGGTGACACAGTCTGGGCAAGAAACTTCAGGCCAGGACCCAGATGGGTGCCACCAGTCGTCGGAGGAGCCACCAGTTCATCATCAACTGAGGTGCAGCTGGCAGATGGCACAGTGTGGAACCGACATGCAGACCACCTGTGGCACCGCCTCGGAGGCACAGAGGAGTCGCCCACATCGGGAAGAGGCAGTGGCAATGGGCAACAAACACAAGCGCTCATGCAGCCAATTTTGGACGAAAGAGAAGCAACGACGCCACTGCGTTCTGCCACTCTGGGGGGTGAGGCACAAACAAGAATGCTACCTAGGCCGGCGGAACCGAGTGACCACGCAATTACCAGTCCTGCTGACGCTCCAGCTGTTTTCCAGACACCGGTGCGTGGTATGACAGGGCGTTCTGCCACTCTGGAATGTGACGCACAAACGAGCGTGCTACCTTGGCAAGCAGAAACAAGTGACCACGCAAGTACCAGTCCTGCTGGCACTCCAGCTGTTTCCCAGACACCGGTGCTTCGGCGGTCGGTCAGAACGTGCCGACCCGTGCAACCGTATTCATCGTAACTCGAGCTTCAGACGGAACGAGTGTTGTGACGGGATTTAGCGCCACCACTAAAAGAGCAGTTGGACCCCCAGGGGGTGCACGGAGCTAGACGCAGGCATTCGGCGTTGGGACGTGGCAGGAAGAAGCCGCCATGTTGGCGATCTGTACCGAGTCAATAACGCCATTGTTTCATTGTAACAACCCCACCTAGCTTTCTGCCGTCCTGGACTGCGCTTCCCTTCTCTTGGTATCCATTCTGTAGCTCTAATGGTCCATCGGTTATCATCCTACGCATTACATAGCCGGCCCAGCTCCATTTTTTCCGCTTAATGTCAACTAGAATATCGATTAATCCCGTTTGTTCTCAGATCCACACCGCTCTCTTGACTGTATATCTTATCACACGACTATATCTTATCAAAGAAAATAGTAAAACAGATGAAGTTCTCATTTTTAACAGCGGAGCTGTTTCAGCCGGGCCTAATGTGTCCGCTGAATCCAAAAATGTTGGCCGATCCTGGCAGCAGTGCAGAAAGGGTCCAAGCGCAATGGCACATACACCTGTGAACTAGCAAACTGAGCCTGGATAAGTCTAGCTAAGAATGGCGGGGACTAATTGCCTATCGATAGGCACCATCGATAGCCAATCAATAGCTAGTCGATAACCGATCAATAATAAATAAATTCCCGAAAATGCTGGCTATGACTTGGTAGTGCTTAGCCTAGCCCAAATACGTGGCCATTACCTTACGATAGATAATCGACAGCGAATCAATAGCTAATCGATAATGGATCAGTGATCAATAAATTCGTATAACTTGGTAGTGCTTAGCCTATCCCAAATACGTGGCCAATATCTTGCAATAGACAATCGATAGCCAATCAACAGCTAATCGATAATCAATCAATAATAAATAAATTCCGCGAAATGCTAGGGATGACTTGGTAGCGCTTAGTCTAGCCCAAAAGCCAGGACTAGCTAGCTGCCCATCATCTCCGCTGTCTCTTTAGCATTGCACCGCCAGTGCAAGCTACGCTATTTTTTTTTCTTTTGCGCAAAAACGAACATTGTTTCTGCTTAAGAAAAAATAAATTATACAAAGAACCACTCCTCAAACCATTTCCATGTTACCGCTTTTGTGATCGCACTATTACCAGTGTCGATACTATGGCATTATTTTAGCGCTAAGGCCAGTTACTTTTGTGCTTCAAAGCATAAAACAGCGTTTTCCTAAAAAAGTTAACTGGAACGCCGATGCATTTCGTCGGGCGCTTTGAAAATTATTATCTCGAAACTGGTTCAGTCCTGAGAATTCGCTCCAAGTGGATACGCCTTGCCAACTCAGCGGCTATAATTCGTAGTTTGAAAGATGTGCCGTAAAATAATTAATTAAAATGTTAATTCGCGTAATTATGTTAAATATTCAATTAGGCGTTTTGACCATCCATTAGGCCATCCAAGTCAGAATTAGCTTGGAACTACAAAAACAATTAGCCTCCTTAGAGCGTCGTCGCATTAATGCGAACACAAGAAATCCTGAGATATTGTCACGTAGTAGTGACGCTGAAGAAAACAGTCGTAAAACTGTGTACAACGAAACTGGTTGTTTATTGGGCGAACGTGTGCCCACAAAAGCAAGGTACACTCAAAGCACAACGATAGCGGCGAACACAGTCGGCGATCGTCGAAAATCTGATCAGCGGCGAAACGCGTCGGCTTTTATACCTGAGTCATCGAAGGTTCTAGATTAATCCCTGATGCCCGCGTGTCTTCCAGAAAGTTCTAGACAATTCGCGTCAGTCATGCAATCAGATAACATAAGCGTCGGTGAAAATAGGCAATGGAAAGAAGCATCGATAACGTTCTAGAAACTTCCGATACAGGCGCATCCTGCGCCGAGCGATAACGTTTAACATTTGTTAGCCGGTGGAAAGCGGCCACCGGTGAAAGATAAACATCTATACGTGTCAATATGGTCAATTGCATACTTCAGAACACTCTAAGCATCAGTCGTTAATACATTACCTACCATTCACTTTGAACAGATACAAAAGTGGCGGTAATTTCAGTAAGAAAGAACTCAGCTGACGCTTTGGTCGCTTGTAATGTATCTGATGTGATTATTATTCTGCATTTGTGTATGGTTCTGAGTATATAATGTAAATCCTGTTTCGTTTTCTTAGAAAATGTTGATCTTGTAAAATTCAGTCTCATGCTAGGTTGTATAGCTGGTGCTGCGTTGTTTTGTATAGCTAGTATTGTTATTGTAGTCTTGTTTAAAATGCATTCTGTTAAAACTTCTTCCAATTCTGTTAAATCGCCGTGACGGAAATATTCTTTGTCTTTCCGTTCATAGCTATTTCGTCTATGAGGAATTCCAGCGATAGCCGGAAATATTTGTGAATTATTGTGCATGTGTGCACACTGTTTGCTGTACTATTGTCTTGCCTGGTCTTATGGGTCACGTCAAGCTACATATGTAGCTTTTAGTCCAAAATGACCGTCCAGCATGTAAACTGGACAATAAATTGATTTGACTTGATTGATTTCGTCGGACACTTTGAAAATTATTATCTCGAAACTGGGTTAGTCCTGAGAATTCGTTTCAAGTGGATACGCCTTGCGAACTCGGCGGCTATAATTCGTTCATTGAAAGATGTGCCATAAAATAAATAATTAAAACGTTAATTAGCATAATTATGGTAATTCTTCAATTAGGCGTTTTGATTTCTCCATGAAGTAATGGCCGCCTCAACGAGTAGTTTAGATCAAGGATTATAACTGTACTATCTGCCACAGGCAATCTTTAAAAATTTGGTTCAGCTAAAATGAAACGCCTTGTATATTTGCATGCTAAATGACATCATAGAACCATATCGTACAAATCAAGGTAAGTGCATGCGCACCACCAGAAAAATAGTAGCACCGGCAATGGGCCGGATTACTGATGTCCCCGTGGGAGAAACAAAGATTTCGGCCTTTTATTGCTTATATACTGCAGCTGATTAAACCTCGAGAAAGTGAGGCTGACAGATACGGTACAATCTGTAAGTAAAAAAAGAATTTTTTTTCTGACAGGCCGGGCCTGGTGATTCATACGCGGGCCCTAGCTAAGCTTAGTAATGAAAGCCCGGACCCGGGTCGGGCCTGGGCTGGTCTCGGTCATGTACGCCCGGGCCCGGGCCGGGCTCGGGCTTTGTATTACGGGCCCGGGCTGACGCCCGGGCTGGGCTCGGGCCGAAAAATTAGGTCCGTGCAGTGCTCTAGCGTGACCGCAGAGAATACGCGCAATGGCTCCTAGATCAAATTCAAATTTCTCCCGAATTTATGTCGATGAGACAAATTTCAATTAACCCTGGGAGTTTTAGCGCTGGCTAACACTCCCAGGGTTAATTCTAGTTGTAAAACATAAATACCCCAGAAAGTGCATTGGAAATTGGCTCCGCGGTAGCTCAATGGTGAGAGCACCGCACGCGTAATACGAAGACGTGGGTTCGTTCGCCACCTGCGGACAGTTGTTTTTTCATCCGTTTTCATTTCCATTGTTTATCATTTCTTTAATTCAATTAGTAAGTACAAGTATTGTCCCCTATGTTGTCCTTGGTGTCATTGTTTGTTGGCTTCTTCTGATATGATAATAAAAATCGGGCCCCTCGGTCCCCTTTCTTCTCCTCCTCTCCTCTCGGCATTCCTCCTCTCCGACGCTCCTCTCCTCTCCGCGACATTTCGCATGACTAGCGCAGGACGCGTACGCGCCTACGAGCGACCATACCACAAATGAAGACGGGCTAACCAAGTTTGGTACAGTGCCAAGAACGCTGTCGCTTGCTGACGCCGAACGCGTTGGCGGCATTTCGCGTGACTAGCGCTGGACGCATCGGCGCCTACGAGCGACAGCGTTCCTGGCATGCCACAAACATAGGCAGGCTAATGAAGGTTGGCACAGTGCCACGAACGCTGTGGCTTGCAGCCGCCGAACGCGTTGGAGGCTAGCCGTTCGATATCAATCGACCAGCTTTACTGTGTCTTGAGCTTTGCGCGACCTAGTGCAAGCTTTCCCCTTTTTAGATGCGAAGCAGCTTATGGTCGGGGCTATGTCACTCCCTCCCTCCATCCATCCGCCGTGCGGCGTCCACACCCGCACTGCGCATGCGCATCCTCCTCCCCCTCCTCTCCTTGCCTCATCTCCTCTCCTCTCGGCATTTCTCTTCTCCTCTCCGACGCTCCTCTCCTCTCGGGATTGCGCAACGAATGACAAGACCTGCGGCTTCGCGCGCGATAATGCGAAGCAGCTTAGGTTAGAGGCGCGACGGTAGGCGCTGCATACTCCGCGGGAGGGGGGGGGCGCCACAACGCGCAGAACTGTTGTCGACGCCATCGGCGTTTTATCCGCGTTCGCACCGTACGCTCGTGGTGTTGGTGACTCTTGCCGGCGCCTCTGGGGGTGGCTCGGAGGTTTTCGACGAGATCAGCCATTACTCGTCGAGCAGCGTCAGAAATCTTACCTACGCAACGCCCCGATTTGTGCCACGGACAGCGCCAGCGTCAACGCTAGTGTCATTGCCGTGGTCGACCCCATGGCTGCTTGGCATGCTACTCAGGGTTCCCCTACGGGAAGATGGCGTATTTTTTTTCTCCTGGATCAGCGCGCCGCGGAGAGAAGAGAGGCGGGGGTCGGGAAAGCAGGGAGCTGGCGAGGAGGAGACAGCCGCGCGGTCTCCTCCTCCTTTGGGTTGTCATGGCTACCACGGCTACGCACGACTAATTACGGCTGGCTAAAAAATCTTCTTTTTCAGTTAAGTCAGTGCGCACTAATTACGCGCAAATCAGCACAGCATTCCGAGTAACGAGAACTTCACAACAATTCGCATAGCAGCGTTAATGTGTTAAGAGCAACTAACGAAACCAGAATCCGCACATATTTCAGTCTTCCTGTGTGTGGGCGAGGAAACAAAAAAATAATTATGCCAAGCTTTACCGATTCAGTTCTATGACTACCACCTCCTCTCGAGGTAAATTCCATTTGCCGTGATATCCATGTTAGTCGGTTCAGCAGTCAGTCACATTCGATTCCGAGTTACGTGAAGTCGCGTCACGCGCTTTTCTTCTCGGTTTACGCCATTTTATGTGGCAACAGTAACAGTGGCTGTTCGATTCCCATTTGTTTATATGCATATTAGTATGTTCGTGAATCACCCAATGGCTGTTGAAAGTTTTGAGGGCACGTGACACTGCTTTATACGTGGTCTGACGTGCTTTGTGTGGGTACAAATGCAGAGCTTCCTCGAAGCCTGTTCGTTTGATATCCAAGTCAGTATGGCTGGGAATGACCCAATGAGAGCCTGGCGAAAGTTACGTGATGTCACGTGACTTTTTTTCACGTTGTTTGTAGTATGCGATGTGCGGACCATCGCAGAGCTTCTTCGAAGCCCGTTCGTTTGATATCCATGTAAGTATAGTTGGTAATCACGCATGGGCCAGCGAAAGATACGTGAGGTCACGTGACACCTTTTTCCCGCCTGGTTTGACGTTCGTTACGTGTGTACCATCGCAAAGCTTCTTGGAAGTCTGTTCGTTTGATATCCATGTCAATATGGTTGGTATTCACGCATGGACCAGCGAATAATACGTGAGGTCACGTGACACCTTTTTCCCACCTGGTTTGACGTTCGTTACGTTTGTACCATCGCAAAGCTTCTTCGAAGCCCTTTCATTTCATATCCATGTCAATATGGTTGAGAATGACCCATGAGAGCCTCAAGAAAGTTACGTTATGTCACGTGACTTTTTTTCATGTAGTTTGAAGTATGCTCCGTAGCGTATGAAGAAGTCTACTTCAGTTACGTTTGGTCTGCGCAAAATTATAACATTTCTTCGTTATTTTGAACTTCCTATGACACCCCGCAAGTGGACCTTCACTTTGGATTAAATTCACTGGCGTGAGGAATAAAATACTTGGCGCGTAGATTAAATTAGTTGGCGCCTAGATTAAATTAGTTGGCGCCTAGATTAAATGTGTGCCGCGTGGAATAAATTGACTGGTGCTTGGATTAAAATAGCTCACGTTCGGATTTAATTGAGCAGGAAAACCTGTAGTATAGTCATAAGCAGAACGAAACTAAAAGGGCACGCCACCAGTTCATAGTGGGCAAATTTCTGTAGCAATTTGCTTTTGTACCTTCGTACGGGTAGCAAAAAAAAATGTTGCAGTTACGCCCGAAAGGCGAAGCATCAATTGCGACAGTAAATTAGCAGAGAACTATACGGAGTAAGAATAGTAGTTTTATCGGCTGTATAAACTCGGGCACATTCGCTTACTCATCGAATTAAGAAGCATGGAATCTAACTAGAAAGGATGACGCAACAGCATGATGGCCAGAACAAGGGCTGCTTTATTCCAGTGTTAGATTATACAGGGTTTCCCAGCTATCACGCAGTACGATTTAAAAAAAAGGGGGAACGGCGTTACGCGAAGCCAACCTAGTGCGTATTGTTTCCAGTATCGTGTAGTAGCCTCCAGTAATTTTTTCGTTACTGAGATTCAATTAATTAATTGTAATTAATCATCTAACTCGAGAAGTACTGTCCTAATTATCAAAGTGTCAATGAGAACGTTGTAGAGCAACATGAAAAACTCCCGATACAGCTTTCTGTTGCTCAATACGTACTTCATAAATGTGTTTTTCCGAGCATGAAAGAAGCCCGCCAATACACGCAGAATTGCCGCACGACTGGGCGCTCGAGGCACATTGCGTGTATTCGCGCGCTTCTTTCACACTCAGAAAAACACATTTATGTAGCACGTATTGAGCAACAGAAAGCTGTATCGGGAGTTTTTCATGGTGCTCTACAACTTTCTCATTGCCACTTTGATAATTATGACCGTACTTCTCGAGATATATAATTATTTACAATTAATTAATTAAATCTCAGTAACGAAAAAATTACTGGCGGCTACTACACTATACTGGAAACAATACACACTAGGTTGGCTTCGCGTAACGCAGTTCTTTTTTTAAATTGTGCTGCGTGATAGATGGGACACCCTGTATAGGCGCGGGACCGTGCACCGTGAGTATCTGCGCATTAAGGATACGCAGTCATGCTACAGTTGCCTTATCGGATACATCCCTTTCCGGTAACAAATAAATTGTGCACCTTTCTAAAAAAAGTTGAAAGTTCATTTCATCACAAGAAAGGGTTATGCAGACACTTGATTAAAAAGTTCGTCATACTGAAGACGTTGCGGTGGCTTCACGGTTCGGGTCGACCTTCTCAAAGCAGGCGGTGGTATAACCGGGGTCGAAGGGTTGCCCGTTGTCCGCTGGGGTGGTATCGATGTAGTCATCACTTGCCTCTAAGAGCCGTTCGCCGGTTTGCAGTAGGTGACGACGGTTGCGCCTGAGGAGCTTCCGGTCCTCCGTTTTTACTAGGTAGGATCTTGGGTAGGACATACCCATTACTTGAGCTTTTCGGGACCATGCAGTATCTCTGAGCCTCACGATGGATGTTGGAGAGGAGGCAAAGGCCTTCCAGCTTGTTTTTGACTGCGCTTCTTGACATCGGTCGCGGTCACAGCACTGAAGTCCGGGAGGTTGGCGCGAAGGCGCCTTCCTTGCAGGAGTTCACAAGGGGATCGCCCGTCCTCCAGGGTAGTGCGGTAAGCCAGCAGGCCCAACCAGAAATCATCCCCCGAGTCTGCAGTTTTCTTCAAGATGCGCTTCACAATCTGCACACCTTTTTCCGCAAGCCCATTAGACTGTGGATAACGAGGGCTGGATGTGACGTGTGTGAAGTCAAATCACCTTGAAAAAACAGCAGATTCATAGCTAGAAAATTGCGGACCATTGTCAGTACATACTTCAACTGGCACGCTAAATCTTTGCAAAGATAGCACTCAGGGCTGCAATGGTTGATCGCGCCGAAGTGTCTGGCAGTTTCTGGACTTCTTGAAAACTTGATAAGGCATCAAAAACAACTATGTACGAGTCTCCCGCAAACAAAAAAAAATGTCAGCCCCAATTCTATATGATGCACAACCTGGCACGGGTCGCATTTGAAGCAGTTCCTACGGCTGTTTGTAAGCGCACTTGCGGCATGTGTGACACATTTGCACCATAGAAGTGATCGCAGCGTTGAGCCCTGGCCAAAATACGAGACGTCTGGCTCTTTCCTTGCATTTTTGCATGCGGAGATGACCTGCTTGAATTCTCTGCAGCATTGTTTGACGCATGCTTTTCGGAATAACCACTTTCGATGCCTTTAAAAGTATTTCGTTGACAAAGGCGAGTTCTTGCTCAAAAGGTCACATTGTACCGGTAGCCCCAGCGACAAGCTAGTGATTACAGACTGCAGATAGCAGTCACGAGCAGTTGCCGCCTGCAGTTCTTTCTGCGTTGCTGTCGTGACTCTGTTGCCTAGTAGCTGGACTGCGTGAACTTGGATGCCGTCCGTGGCACCAGCCTTGTCTTGGTTGTCAGCAGTCGACCGGGACAGCATGTCAGCAAGCACAAAGTGCTTCCCAGGTATATACTGCAAGGCAAAATCATACTTGAACAATCTCAAAAAGAATCGTTGAAGACGAGGCTTCCTTTTGAGCAACTGACAAAAGTGGCTTGTGGTCCGTTTCGATCGTCACTTTCCGCCCATAGACGAATTGATGAAATTTTTCGCATCCGAAGCAAATTGCTAGGGCCTCCTTTTCTATGTGAGCATAAAGATTTTCTGCTTCTGTCAGGACTCTGGATGCGTAAGCTACGGGTCGCCACTGATTATTGTGGCACTGCAAAAGAGCGGCGCCGATGCCGTTCTGCGATGCGTCGCAAGATAACTTTGTTTCCCGTCGCGGGTCAAAGATTGCTAACATGGGTGCGGTGGTCAAAATTTGCGGCACACTTTTCCACTCTTTGGCGTGGTTTTCCGTCCACTCATACTCCGTGCCAGCTTTGGTAAGAGTTCTTAATAGCGCCGTTCTTTCAGATAGCTGCGGCACGAACTTGCCAAAGTAGTTCAACACACCAAGCATACGGTGAACATCGGCCTTGCATGTTGGCACCGGCATTTGAACCAAACTTTTAACGAGCCCTGGGTTTGGCGATATACCTTTTTCGCCTTTGATATCACCCAGAAACCGTAGCTCTCTTACGCCGAACTTGCACTTCTGAGGATTAAACGTTAACCCAGCTGGTTCAGCGGCTTTCAAGACAGCTACCAGGCGCTTATCGTGCTCTTCCTTCGTTGAGCCCCAGACCAGGATATCGTCTATATAGACCAGATAGACCGTCAAATATATAGCAAAGCGCCTGCTGAAACACCTCAGGTGCGGACGAGATACCAAAGGGTAGCCTTAAGAAGCGGTATCTGCCGAAAGGTGACGCGAACGTACAGATCTTGGATGTTTTCTCGTCAAGGAGCACCTAATAGAATCCGGCGTTTGCATCCAGACAGCTAAAATAGATAGCTCCTGTTAGTCGTGCTTCCAAGTCCTCGCGCCCCGGTAAGGGGAAGTGTGGCCTCTTGACATACATGTTTACTCTTCTGGGGTCCATGCAAACCCTTAAACATCGTCTTTTTTCTTTACTAAGACTAAAGGGCTTACCCAGTCTGTGGGTTCCCTTTCTCTCACGATGATTCCCGCACGTGTCATTCGCTGGAGTTCTTTGTGCAGAGGTTCTTGTAGTGCCAGTGGAACCCTACGGGCCGGCTGAACGACTGGAACCGCGCCTGGTTCCAGGGCCATGCTGTACGGAGTCTTCAAGCAGCCCAACCCTTGGAAGACGTGCCTAAAATCTTTGAAAAGTTCATACTCAGGGGAGGCATTCACTGTGTCCACCTAGCGTTGAACCAACCCGAGCGCCTCGCTGGCATCGAGTCCTAGGATGGCTTGACGCCCATTCTTTACGACGAAAAATTTGATGCTTATCTCGGTGGCTCCAAGGGACACTTTCTGTGACATTGTTCCGTAACTTGAAATTACACCCCCGTTGTATGCTCGCAGTACTGAGCAGGTAGGTTGCAATGCTTCTTTGGCTCGAAGCTTACGGTATATTGAAAACGGTAGCAAGCTTGACTGCGAACCTGTGTCTTCCTTGAACGTAACTTCATGGCCACTTACATGAGCTTTAACGGTCCAGTCCTTCCCGAGACCATTTTCGGAGCTTATTTCAAGAATCTCAAAGTCATTGTCGTCGACTTTACCGACTACACTGACGGCGGTTGACTTCCGGCAACAACTTGCAAAGTGGTTGAACTTGAGGCAAGACTGACACATCTTACCGAACGCTGGACACTGTTTAGGCCTATGTTTACGGTTGCATTTCCTGCTGCAGTACTCTTGATTATCGCGACACTGCTTTTTATCGCGTTGTTGCTGTTTTTTCGTTGATACTGTGCGATTTGAAATACTGTCAACGCAGTCTTCCGACTTATTCCAAACTTGGCTCCTTAGTGCCGCCGATTCTGCAGCCTTCAGCCAACGCTGAAATACTGAAATACTGAAAATTTGAAATACTGTCAACGCAGTCTTCCGACTTATTCCAAACTTGGCTCCTTAGTGCCGCCGATTCTGCAGCCTGCAGCCAACGCTGGACACTGTTTAGGCCTATGTTTACGGTTGCATTTCCTGCTGCAGTACTCTTGATTATCGCGACACTGCTTTTTATCGCGTTGTTGCTGTTTTTTCGTTGATACTGTGCGATTTGAAATACTGTCAACGCAGTCTTCCGACTTATTCCAGACTTGGCTCCTTAGTGCCGCCGATTCTGCAGCCTTGCACAATTGTTCCGTTTTTAGTAGCGTTAGGTCTTTCTCGGCGAGCATTCTTTCACGAAGCGTTGGGGTGTTCGTACCAAACACAATTTGGTCTCGAATCAGTGAATCGTGCTGATCCCCAAAATTGCAGTGGGTTTCCTGTATCTTGAGGTCGCGCACAAATTTCTCAAAAGGTTCCTTCTCCGCCTGACTCCTTGTACGAAATACATATCTTTCATGAATTTCGTTGCTCACCTCGGCGAAGTAAGCGTCGAACTTCTGCATCACAGTTCCGTAGCTTTCCTTGCTTTCACCAGGGCCGTACTGGAAATTGTTGAAGATGTCGAGCGCTTCGTCTCCCGCGAAGCTCAGCAAGAGTGCAGCTTTTGAAGCATCACTTTTCGAGGCCTTGTCTACTGCCGTTGCTTGCAGATACAGCTCGAACCTTTGCTTGAAGCGCTGACAATTTTCCGATAGGTTGCCCGATAGACGCAAAGGCTCTGACATCTTCAGTAGGTCCGTTCCGCGCGGTTACTGCTGCGCTTCGGTCCGCGGCGGCCACTTCTGACACCATGTAACTAGCAAGGACGACGCAACAGCATGATGGCTAGAACAAGAAGAAGGGTTGCTTTATTCAAGTGTTTGATTATATAGGCGCGGGACCGTGCGCCGTGAGTATCTGCGCATTAAGGATGCGCAGTCATGCTACAGTTGCCTTATGGAATACAGTGTCAGCGCGCACAAGCAAACATGAATAGATCCCACTCGATGACTGCACACAACCACTGTCAGAACACTGGCATGAGCACGCGCGGCGGCAGCAGCGTTTAACGGAAACTTAGCGGCGCACGCACGGCGCATACAACCGTAGGAGCAGCGTGCAGATCGCTTTCAGGATACGGTGCGCATGAGCGTCCGCAGATGCGTAGTACAAGTACGCAGTTGCTGGCAGAATGGAAGCCGCACACCCTCCCCCCCTCGCTGCCTTCCCGCTTTCCTCCTTTCGCGTGTGAGATTGAGTCTCCAGTTACCCTTGCGCCCGGTCGCAAGATATGCAGTTGGTGCCGCAGCACAGCATCGCCCCCCTCCTCCCGTCCCTCCTTCCCATCTGTCCACGGACTTACGCGCGATGGAAGACGTCGCGTTTGCTCTCCGCCGTACGTTGAATTTCTGTGAATGCGCGCGTTCCTCGCGTCTATTCGCCCTTGGATTTTATACGGAACCTGACGGCGACAACGCCGATGGCAGAAAGCCACTTTGAGGGTCCATGTAATTGCTATCGCCATAATAACGTACAGTATATGGCATGGCTTGGACCCAGGAGTACAGCAGTACAGGAGATGAAGGAGTACGAGAGGCATACGTGCGTGCATATCTTGGCAAATATCTACAAGGATTCCACAGCTACCTTGGTTCTCCACAAGAAAAGTGGAAAGTTACCTATCAAGAAAGGGGTCAGGCAAGGAGACACAATCTCTCCAATGCTATTCACTGCATGCTTAGAAGAAGTATTCAAGTTCTTACACTGGGAAAGCTTAGGAGTGAGGATCAACTGCAAATATCTCATCAACCTTCCGTTTGCAGAGGAGATTGCCCTATTCAACAAGAATGGGGACGAATTACAACAAATGACTGAAGACCTTAACCGACAAAGTGTAAGAGTGGGGTTGAAGAATAATATGCAGAAGAGAAAGATAATCTTCAATAGCCTGGCAAGGACACAAGAATTCAGGACTGCCAGTCAGCTTCTAGAGTCTGTAAAGGAGTACGTTTATCCCGGTCAATTACTCGCAGCGGACCCCGATCGTGAGAAGGAAATTTAGAGAACAATAAAACTGGGTTGGAGTGCATGCGGCAGGCATTACCAAATCCTGACTGGGAGCTTACTACTGTCGTTGAAAAGAAAAGTGTACAATCATTGCACTCTACCTCTGCTAACATGTGGGGCAAAAACTTGGAGGTTAACAAAGAAGCTCGAGAACAAGTCAAGAACCGCACAAAGAGCGATGGAACGATAAATGTTAGTGCTAACGTTAAGAGACAGGAAGAGAACGGTGTGGGTCACAAAGCAAACGGGGATAACCGATATTCTAGTGGACATTGTTAGGAAAAAATGGAGCTAGGCAGGCCATTTATTGCGTAGGATGGATAACGGGTGGACCATTAGAGTTACAGGATGTATACCAAGACAAGGCAGGTGCAGTCGAGGATGACCGAAAAGTAGGTGAGGTGATGAAGTTAGGAAATTTGTTGGCGTAAGTTGGAATCAGCTAGCGCAAGACAGGAGTAATTTGAGATCTCTGGGTCAGGCCTTTGTCCTGCAGTGGACATAAATATAGGCTGATGATGATAATGATGGCTGGGATCCCAAGAGAAGCCACGTTGGCAGGCTAGTACAACGCGAGATGTACGAAGCGTAATTGACTCGAGATAGTCAAAACCCGGTCGCGTTAGTCCTGGCGATACTGCGTTCTACTGCCACGTATGGAATTCGGCGTGCAATTACCAGGCAGCATTGGTCGGCTACCCATGTCGGAGCAGAATCAAAAGGCGCCCTTGTACCGATTTCGCCACAGCTTATGTAACCCATGGGTGGCTCAAACTATTGCGAATCCCACAAATGCCGCATTCTTTATGGCTGATGTGTTGCAATGGCACGTTCAGATTATTGAATCCACCAGGGAATCAATCAGAACTTGATAAGTCATGTTTTAACGACAACCTTTGAAAAATTGCCAAGCCCGGTTGATTTGTGATCTGGTTATATTTAATGCAGTGCACTATACAATAATTACGAACTTAAAGAAACGAGTTTTGTCGTACGTTAGGTGATAGATGTTCAACGGCAATAAAACACGTTGATGAAACTGCTCCATTAGGGCTGTTAAATATAAAAATCCCAATATCAAAGCTACAATCAATCTTCAATTAGTGAATCACTGACTTGACAAATTATTCCAGGTATTGCTTCTTCCCCCACAAAGTATGATTATTAATTTCTATTGTAAGAATTGTTATCGGCCGGACACTTTCACTGACAAAATGTTAGGTATAAATATTTGCTGTAGCCTGTTATGAACCACTCTATTGTGGGCATGGTTCATGAATACGAGCATCTATCTTTATCATACTTCACTATGACGCTTGAAGGACATACCTAATACTAATCACCAATTCGTTTGCCCAGCTGACGACTCCCTCAAGGCAGCCAGGTAGCGCTCGAAGCCGACGCCAGACAACCAAGCCCTTGCTGTGGCCAACAGGAGCGCGCAGTGGCTTCTGGTCGGCGCCTCTACCTGAGCTGTGCATTGGTGGGTTGTCATAACATGGCCAAATGTTGCGTTATTTAATAAGCCGCCGTTGCACTCGGGTCGCTTGCGCTTAGAGAGTATGCGCGGTGCTTACTCGGCGTTCTGTTTCCTTGTGGATAGGCCACCGTCGGTAATAGAAAATTTCGTCTAAGGGCTAACCGCCATTTCCTTGTTTTCATGCACATAAAAATCAGAACTGTTCTGGCTAAGAAACCATTTACCTTATCTAAATTGATATCGGTGCCTTCTAAAGAATTTTAGGAGTGCGTCCTTCTCTTTCCTATTTATTGCACAATTTGCTAAGAGTTGAAGTGTATAAAAGCTCAAAAAAATTGAAAGTCCATGTATACACCTCTGCCTGTCGTAGTACGGGAAAATGATGCGTTGTGAAGTGTAACAGTTTGGCTTTCGAATGCGTAAAGGTTTAGTGCATTCTTCCTCAGTAAAAGAAATGGTGCTGTGGTAGGAGCAGGTCGCAATTGCTATGTCACTCCTAGGTAGCAGCAGAACACACATCTTCACTGATTCGAGATCGGCGGTCAGGGTTTTCGCTTCAGGGTCCATTGCTGAGGAGGCTCACAAGATTCTCAAGAACAAGATCATCTCTACGCACACCATCACGTGGTTTCCGGCGCACCTCGGCCCCCAGCTTGACTCCTTGACCAATCTCAATGACATCGCCCACTCCCAAGTGCGCGCACTAACCCACCGCGCGGGAGCAAGGGCGAGCTGAGAGGCCGGGGTTCTCGAGTTGCGGGACACTCTCACTACTTTCCACGAAATCACTAAGCAATATCACCTGGGCAGGAGATCCAATTACCCCTGCCTTGTGCTAGCGTACACCAACTTGCGTTTCCTAAGTTCATCACCCCACCTGGTTTTCTGCCGTCCTCGACTGCGCTTCCTTTCTCTTGGTATCCAATCTGTAACCCTTACGGTCCACCGGTTATTCATCCTGCGCATTACATGGCCTGCCCAGCTCCATTTCTTCCGCTTAATGTCAACTAGAATATCGTCTATCCCCATTTGTTCTCTGATCCACACCGCTCTCTTCCTGTCTCTTAACGTTACTCCTAAGATTTTTCGTTCCATCGCTCTTTTTGCGGTCCTTAACTTGTTCTCGAGCTTCTTTGTTAACCTCCAAGTTTCTGCCCCATATGTTAGCACCGGTAGAATGCAATGATTGTACACTTTTCTTTTCAACGACAGTGGTAAGCTCCCAGTCAGGATTCGGCAATGCCTGCCGTATGCACTACAACCCAATTTTATTCTTCTGTAAATTTCTTTCTCATAATCAGGGTCCTTTGTGAGTAATTGACCTAGATAAACGTACTCCTTTACAGACTCTAGAGGCTGACTGGCAATCCTGAATTCTTGTTCCCTTGCCAGGCTATTGAACATTATCTTTGTCTTCTGCATGTTCATCTTCAACACAATTTTTACACTTTCTCGATTAAGGTCCTCAATCATTTGTTGTAATTCGTCTCCATTGTTGCTGAATAGGACAATGTCATCTGCAAACCGATGGTTGCTGAGATATTCGTCGTTGATCCTCACTCCTAAGTCTTCCCAGTCTAAGAGCTTGAATACTTCTTCTAAGCATGCAGTGAATAGCGTTGGAGAGATTGTGTCTCTTTGCCTGACCCCTTTCTTGATAGGTAACTTTCTACTTTTCTTGTGGAGAACCAAGGTAGCTGTGGAATCCTTGTAGATATTTGCTAAGATATTCACGTATGCCTCCTGTACTCCTTGATTACGCAATGCCTCTATGACTGCTGGTATCTCTACAGAATCAAATGCCTTTTCATAATCTATGAAAGCCATATAGAGAGGTTGATTGTACTCCGCAGATTTCTCGATTACCTGATCGATGATATGGATATGATCCATCGTAGAATATCCCTTCCTGAAGCCAGCCTGTTCTCTTGGTTGGCTGAAGTCAAGTGTTGCCCTGATTCTATTGGAAATTATCTTGGTGAATATTTTATACAATACGGAAAGCAAGCTAATGGGTCTGTAATTCTTCAATTCTTTAACCTCTCCCTTCTTATGGATAAGTATAATGTTGGCGTTCTTCCAGCTCTCTGGTACACTTGAAGTTGTGAGGCATTGCGTATAAAGGGCCGCAAGCTTTTCAAGCATGATATCTCCTCCGTCTTTGATTAAATTTACTGTTATTCCATCTTCTCCAGCAGCTTTTCCCCTTGTCATGTCTTTCAAGGCCCTTCTAACTTCATCGCTAGTTATAGAAGGAGCCTCTGTATCCGGTTCACCAGTATTTCGAATGAAAGTAGCTTGGGGTTACATAACCTGCGCCAAGTAAATGAACACGCAGTCGGAGACAACAGGGAGTTATGTGGTGTGATAAAATAAGGAATTAAGAAACACTTGAGAGCAGGCTAGTTTGTATTCCATGACTAATAAACTTTTAGCCCAAGGTGCTGGCGTGTTTTAAAGACGATTGTCGTTCTTGGGCTACCTAAACGCGAAAAACTTAGTCTGTCACTCGATTCAACCGCTCGCCCAACACCAAGCATGAGAGGAGGTGTAGGAAGAGAAAGAAAGAGAGACAGAGAGTGAGAGTAATAAATAAATGAGAACTCTCTTGGCGAGGCGGGATTCAAACCCGGGGACCCATGGTCCACAGGCGAGCGTCATACCCACTAGGCTATACACCCACGCTTGTGGAACATGCATTTCTGGGAACCGTGTGATTGTGTTGTACCAACGATTGTACCAGAACTTGCTATGGGCTTGAGAAAGAGAAAATGAGAGTGAGAGAGAGAGACATTTAAAGAAAGAGGGAGAGAAAGAAAGAGAAACACAGATAGAGTGATAGAGAGAGACAGAAAGAAATGAAAAATGAAACGCTGCAAATAAAAAAATAAACGCGTTAGAAATTGTTTCGAAGAGACACTACGCGTCATGTACAGTCATTCAAGGCCGCAGTTGTTGACCACTTCACAGAATAACCTGCGCAACTATTTGTTCATTCAATAAGTTTTGCATTTTACATGTATAATAACGTTGCTAACGCTATTGTCGTTCAAGGCCTATGGTATTGACCTGTTAAACTGCTCTGTTAATCATTGCTCTTTTTCTGATTTTGTTTTGATTTTTTCATACATAGCTTTGTTGTTGTTCACATTATTGCTTGTCTAATAAGAATGTACCCACCCCCTCTGTAATGTCAGTTAGGCCCTGAGGGTATTGCAATAAATAAATAAAAAATAAATAAATAAACAAGCTGCCTGAAGCCGCGGCTCTGTAGCCGGCTTTAAGCCAACAGTAATTAAAGGTCCCAAGACATAGCGTGAAAGCAGGGCGAACGCGGAAAATTTGAATTGAATTCAGCCAAACCTCCACTTCCATCATGGGAGGAGTGAGAGGGTAGGTGAGGAGCGTGAGGGGTGGGGGGGAGAAGAGTGGGTGTTACGTATGAGGGGCGGCAAAATAATATCTGCTTGCTTGACAAGCAGATATCCTGCCAATTTTTCACCTTCTAGTTTGTTATAGGTTAGGAAAATTGCACGATAATATGGGCTCAGCTGGGCGCGAGACATGGGTAATCAGATCACTGAGAGAGACCTTTATCGTGTAGTTTACCACATAAGCTGGTAATTATGATGATGGTAATGATGGTAAGGTCAATAAACCCTAGGTATTGGCACAGTGTTACTGCAACATAACAAGCTACAGAAAATTAGAATTCACCAAGATACAAATTAATATGGCATTCTTTGATTTTCTTCTTTACTTTCATGAAGATAAGAATAGACGAGGGGATAATTATTGGACATTTGCACACACTCCTTCATAGAGCGTGCATATATGAAAATAAACATTTTATAGGCATTTTCACACTCCCTCATAAAGAACACATATATGTAAATAACGTTTTTACAAGCAATCATAAATTGTTTTTTTTTCAAAATGTTTACTTTTACGTGCTTATTATTGCTATTTCACATTAGGTTACGTTAAGCAAACTGACTCAGATGAACAGTCAGTTTACTGTACTGACTAGTTATTTAAGCACCAGGTATTAGGGAACAAGATTGTTACAGTAGTGAGAAACAAGTTCGCGAAAAGAAGAGTGTATCGCGCTTGTAAGGTGAATGCTGTAAGCCGAAAGGAAATGATTTAAGAACATTCATCTCCGATACCCGAATCCGTGAATAAATTTATACGGGAAGTGGTATTTTGATTACGGCAATGTTTTTACGCTGCTCACATACTTAAAACAACAACAGGGCGTATTGACTACCTTGTAGGGACTTCCTTCAGTAGAGTAAATAGGATGTGTGACCTATTACAAGGTGGACAACTTACTGATATCAAAATCATCGGTTGTTGCGCTGTCAGCACAGTACCCCTATGTGCGAATAATAGGCACCTTGTTTTTCTTACGCTGAGATGTTCCCGTTAATAACTCCGGCGATAGAAAGTTTCACTGCTGTATACAAATCAGGAGAATAAATGGATCATAGCGAACGTACGGGCCTGTACGTCGTGAACAGCATCCGCGATTAACAATAATACAGATTTCCGGCTTAGGAGATATCCTAAAACATGTCTATTTTTGCTAATACCTTAGAACAACAGCCTATACCAGCTCAACTGTTAAAAAGTGTGGGTCACCTGTTATCGCTGCTGAACAAAAAAACGTAGTAAAACTTAGTTGGCCACCGTTGCTTCTAAGTATTTTAAAATGTACACAATTTCCGTCGACATCAATAAGTGATATAATCCGTAACCATGGTCAAGTGCACTATGATGATAAAGCACGCGAAGCCATGGCCTGTGCCCGTGTTTCTAATCACTATTTAGTCGCTACGCCTCTCTTCGCTGAGTGTGTGTGAAAATCGTAGGCTTTAATTTTAGTATGACCCTATTTTACAGGTGGAAAGTTGAGAAAATACTCTTTTGATTACTACAACGGAAAATAAAAGTGCGCTGTCATTACTTTCTCTGGTAGCACAGGTAAGACCTATTGTGGAACTCCCTACAATTTTGCTTCTCCCGGACACTTTTTCGCCCAGGAAAGCGAGACGCCTACATTGTGTGGTGCAACATAGCCAAAAAATCCGGCAGAGATGATGAATAAAAAATGCATTTATAAAGCTTGACATCAGAATAACTTTCACACAAACATGAGTACGGCCTGCTTTGTGGAACTTTGGAAAATTTTACAACACTTATTCTGCACAATTTGCGAGTGCCCATGCAATAAACCTACTAGTTATTTAAGCACCAGGTATTAGGGAACAAGATTGTTACAGTAGTGAGAAACAAGTTCGCGAAAGGAGAGTGTATCGCGCTTGTAAGGCGAATAATGTAAGCCGAAAAGAAATGATTTAAGAACATTCATCTCCGATACCCGAATCCGTGAATAAATTTATACGGGAAGTGGTATTTTGATTACGGTAATGTTTTTACGCTGCTCACATACTTAAAACAACAACAGGGCGTATTTACTCCCTTGTAGTGCCATCAAAGTTTATATTATATATTTAGATTCAGAGAAAAAAAAACATTGGATTTGCGCTAATTAAAGTGCAGTCATGAAAACACTAAACACGAGCGTCTTATTAAAAAAACTCTGCTTATGTTTCGTAATTGCGCATTCCATTTGGCTCGAATTTTTTCCGACGCCCGCTTTGTGCACAAACATTACTGTTGGAAGGACCAATTTCTTAGTCGTGTAGATACGCTGAAAATGTTTTATGTTTTGTGCCGTAAACAACAATATAAATTATATACATAAATATTTATATTTATTATTTATAAATAATTTATTTATATAAATGTCTAAGTATTCGTGAAATAAATACGATTTGCATATAGCATAGCAAATGCAAGGCAAGGACTACACCCATAGCAATGCAGTGGGCCACAGGATTCGTTCACAAGAACACAATGTCCTAGAAGCTAAACTACAGCCTAATCGCCGGCATTAGGGGCTCTTAGAAAAGCGTGGTACTTCTTGCCAATTAAACATCTAACAGTAGCAAGGAGGTTGCACAAGTGGATATGACAACGACAGCACATATCACTTTGTTTCATTTTAGGCGTCACGTCCTGAACAAGGAGAGTACTTCAAGCCAACGCCCGAGGTGCGAGACTGAGTATCGCAAGCGATGTCCTAATGGTGCAAGCTACACCGTGGCGACTTGTGAATGTTTAACGGCTAGTTCCTAAGGTCTCAGGTGTGCACAGAATGTTCATCAGCTGAAACTTGGAAATAAAATTATATGTTACATGTATTAAAGCTTTGTGTGTTGAGAAAAAAACGTCACAGTTCAAGTTTCGCCTATTTTCATCACCCCAGAGCGCCAGAGTATGGGGCAGCTTCGTGGAGAAGATTAACTGAGCTGTGTTTCTTGTTGCATAATTTTACATTTGCGCATTACCACTGAAGGCGGTATCACATGCGGCAATTTTTATTCCAGCAGACTGCGATTTCGAGCGTATAGACGTAAATTGTACCCACAGCCGTCGTTGGCCCCCTCCATTCCACGTTCTCAGCAATCGTTCTAATAGCCAAGAAATAGGAACTGAATTTGAGCTACGTTGCAGAAAACAGAATAAGAGTCGGCAGAATAAGAGCCGCCGACTAGAAAGCTGTTCCACGGATTTCTCTGTGGTGGTTGTGAGAATTCTC
Source organism: Dermacentor silvarum (assembly GCF_013339745.2). Classification (NCBI taxonomy): domain Eukaryota; kingdom Metazoa; phylum Arthropoda; class Arachnida; order Ixodida; family Ixodidae; genus Dermacentor; species Dermacentor silvarum. Next base: position 155,245,932 of record NC_051158.1, on the reverse strand, counting down.
GGAGGCCCGTAGCGAAATTTCGAGGGAGGGGCACTTGCTGAAGGCCTTCACTGTTTGGGGAAAGCACCTATTTTTCAGTAATTATTTTCGGTAAAAATTGCAGTATGTAAATTACGTGACTTTTTAAATAATATTTTACAGCGAAGCTGGTAAATATGAGCTGTTGTCGACGGCGGGGGCGTTTTGCCCGCGTTCGCACCGAACGCGCGCGGCGTTGGTGACGTCTTTATGAAGAACGTGCCAACATTTGCCGTACACCCTATGGTGGTGTACCGTAGCGACCATAAGGCCATGGTCCCTGTGGTCACTAAATAAATGAAAACCACCAGATCATATACATTTCTCATTCTCTAATTGTTTAAATAACCAGATACACCATCACATCTTAATAGTCATAATTGGAAATACATAATTCCCACCATAGCACAGCTTCGTTGGTCTTCCATCTCCACCCCAGTGGAAGGGCTCACAGTTTTTTTTTTATTAATCATTTTATATTTTTAGTTTTGTGATGAATCTTTCTACTAGTATAATATTGCCGCGTATAAGGTGACTCTTGAACAGCCTCGCGTTCCCGCAACCTTCCATGGTGATGCTTTTGAAGATGTCGAGGACTGGCTCGATCAGTACGAGCGCGTCGCTGATGTCTCGCACGTGGTAGCAGAACAGGGAAGCGAGCTTCCTCACGTGGGGCAATTTTCGGCGTCAGCTCCTCCAAATTTTCGCAAGCTCTGACCGGCGCGATTACGCGCAACAACTTATTGAGGCTCGCGTACAGCAGCCGAACGAATCTGTCGTCATGTATGCGGAGGATATGGCCCGTCTGTTTCGCCGAGCTCACCCCGATATGACCGAGACGAAGAAGGTGCTTCATCTTATGCGGGGAATTAAGGAACCGCTGTTTGCAGGCCTTGTACGAAACCCGCCCACAACGGTCGACGACTTCATCAAAGAAGCCACTATCATTGAGCGGGCACTTCAGCAACGTTGCCGCCACTTTGACCGCCCACCCAACAACACACCAATAAGCGCCGCAGTTCAGGGTGTTGACCAGCCTTCTTTACGGGAAATGATTAGAGTCATTCTGCGTGAAGAGCTGCGAGCCCTCGGCATTCCTCCTACGGAGTCTCCAGTCGTTTCCGTTGCCGAAGTCGTGCGCCAAGAGTTGCGGCAAGCCTTCTTCTCACCACCTCCATGCCCTGAGGCACGTCCATTGAGCTATGCCGACGTGGTCCGACGTCCTCCCCTTTCACCGGAGGTACCACCATTTCAGCCTCGGACCGTACCCGTGCCGTGGTGGCAACGAGAGCCTGTGAGACGACCTCCTGACTTGTGGCGCACGGCCGACCGTCGACCACTCTGTTTCCACTGTGGGGAACCTGGACACATTGCCCGTTTCTGTCCCCATCGAGAAGCTGAGGTGGCAAGTTTTTCGCCCACCGCTTTTCTGCGCTTTGACGACCGTTGTGCCTCGAATCGTGATCACCTGTCGACCAGCCAAGCAGCTTCGCCACGTCGTCGCTTGCCGTCCCCATCCCCTGTGTGTTACTCTTCCCCAAACCGCCAGAGTTTCGCTGACGTCATCAGGGGTGGTCGTTCCCCTAGTCCGCGCCGGGGAAACTAACGGCAGCGACCTCCGGGGGGAAGGTTGCCCAGTGTCACGACGCCAAAAATACCCTCCACGCTACCCAAGAAGACGATACGACGACGACGAATACTAACGCCGGCGACGTTGCCCGTGCGGATCTTAGCATTCTGATAGATGGACATCACGTTACAGCACTTGTTGATACTGGCGCAGACTTCTCAATGATGCGGCAGGAGCTGGCCGACCGCATTCGGAAAGTGAAGACGCCGTGGACCGGGCCACACATAAGAAGTGCAGGTGGCCAGTTAATGACGCCAACGGCAACATGCACGGCTCGAATTCACATCGGTGATTCCAGCTCCGTTGCAGCTCCCCGAGTGCTGCAGAGACCTCATCTTGGGGATGGATTTTCTGCGAGATCACGGCGCCGTCATAAACATTCCGGGCCGTATGGTGACGTTCTCTGCAAGCTCCTATGCCGACACCATTCATGACGGGCAACATGAGCGTCTGCGACTCGCCGACGATGTGACCATTCAACCGCGCTCCTGCCGCCTTGTATCTGTCTCGTGCCAGAAGCCCTACCATGGGGATGTGATCGCGGAGCAAATCGTTGCACTATTGCTAACCCAAGGCATTTCGATTGCTAGAGGCCTACACGACATGACTCATGGGCATGTGGAAGTCCTTCTCACGAACTTCAGCGATGAACGCCGTCACATTCAGAAGGGCACCGCCATTGCCTACTGCGACGAAGTCACCCAAGTAAAAGATTGTTTGGCTGTACAACGTCAAGAAACGACCATTCCGGCCTCGACACATTTGTCTTTCGACGTCAGCTCCACCCTGTCGCCTTCTGAGAGACAGCGCCTCTTGGAGCTAATACACCGCTTCGAAGATTGCTTTTCGACTACGTCAAAAGTGAAACAAACACCACTCACCAAGCACCGTATAATCACGGATGGTACCACGAGGCCGATTCGAGAAAACCCCTACCGTGTAGCTCCTAAGGAACGTGAAGAGATTCAAAAGCAAGTGACCAAGATGCTCGAGGATGACGTGATCCAGCCTTCGAACAGTCCCTGGGCGTCAACCGTGGTCTTGGTCAAAAAGAAAGACGGCAGCTTGCGCTCCTGCATCGATTACCACAAATTAAACCAAGTCACGAAGAAAGACGTCTACCCGCTGCCACGCATAGACGATTCGCTGGACAGGCTGCGGCATGCACGTTATTTTTCATCAATGGACCTACGAAGCGGGTATTGGCAGATAGCGGTCGATGAGAGAGATCGTGAGAAAACGGCCTTCGTGACTCCCGACGGTCTTTACGAATTTAACGTGCTTCCTTTCGGTCCGTGCTCAGCGCCAGCCACTTTTCAGCGTTTAATGGACACCGTACTATCAGGCCTGAAGTGGCAAACTTGCTTGGTCTATTAGACGACGTCATAGTGTTCTCAGCTACATTCGAGGAGCACCTAAGCCGGTTACTCACTGTTCTTCAAGCCATACGCTCAGCTGGCCTGACGTTAAAGCCCGAGGAATGTCATTATGGTTTCAGTGAACTGTGCTTCCTCGGCCACGTCGTCAGCTACGAGGGTGTACGACCTGACCCAGATAAAATAGACGCTGTGGGAAAGTTCTCCACACCGCCCGACAAGAAGGCAGTGAGGCGCTTCTTGGGGCTGTGCGCCTATTACCGGTGGTTCATTGCGAATTTCTCTCGTATTGCGGCCCCGTTAACACGCCTTACACGAGACGATGTTCCCTTTCTGTGGCGTGAAAATGAGCAAGTAGCATTTGACGAACTATGCCAGCGCCTGCGAACGCCTCCAGTTCTTGCGCACTTTGACCTTGAAGCCCCTACAGAACTTCACACCGATGCGAGCAATATTGGTCTGGGGGCCGTACTGGTTCAGTGGCAAGACGGCTTCGAAAAAGTAATCGCTTACGCCAGCCGAACTCTCTCTCTTACGGAGGAAAACTACTCGACTACCGAGAACGAATGCCTCGCCGTGGTGTGGGCTGTTACCAAATTTCGCCCATATTTCTACGGCCGTTCATTCAGGGCTGTCAGCGATCATCATTCTCTTTGTTGGCTGACTAACTTGAAAGATCCACCTGGCCGTCTGGCGCGCTGGAGTCTTAGGCTTCAGGAGTTCGACATGACCATAATTTAAAAATCGGAAAAGGCACACCGACGCCGACTGCCTTTCGCGGTCACCCGTCGAGCCCGCAGGTACGGATGACGTGGACGCTATATTTTTGAGAGTCGTCGACGCCGTCACCATTTCACAGGAGCAGCGCCACGACCCAGAGCTCCTCCCACTCATTGATTTCTTGGAAGGCCGAAGTAAAGACGTCCCGTGACTCTATGCCAAGGGACTGCCATCGTTTTGTCTGCGGAATGATGTTCTCTATAAGAAGAACTTTCCTGCCAGCGGCAGCACGTACCTGCTTGTCGCACCGACATCACTTCGCAAAGAATTACTAACAGCATGCCACAATGAAGCTACCTCAGGTCATCTTGGCTACACGAGAACACGGTCCCGACGCGGACGCAAGCTACCCGCTGCTGTGAAATATCATGTACAAACATGTGCCGACTGCCAAAGACGCAAAGCACTTCCCGGCAAGCCTGCAGCTCTCTTACATCGAGTCGAGGTACCAGGACAGCCTTCACCCAAGTTGGAATGGATTTCCTGGGCCCATTTCCAACGTCTACAGCCGGCAACAAATGCATCATTGTCGCAACCGATTACCTGACGCGCTACGCGGGGACTAAAGCTACGCAGCTGGGCACAGCAGCGGAAGCGGCTCATTTTTTAATCGAAAACGTCGTCCTTTGGCACGGCGCCCCAAAAGTAGTCATCACAGACAGGGCAACTGCCTTCACTGCCGAACTTCTTGACTCGGTTCTCACACTGAGTAGTACAAGCCACCGGAAAACAAACCGCATATCATCCCCAGACCAACGGACTAACCGAGCGGCTTAATAAGACCCTCGCAGCATGTACGTCGACGTGCAACACAAGAACTGGGATCAGATTTTGCCTTATGTAACTTTCGCATACAATACCACTGGACAAGAAACTACTCGAATGACACCCTTCAGCTTGGTCCACGGTCGCGAAGCCACGACGACGTTGCATGCCATGCTGCCTCACGAGTGTGACGACATACCTACCGACGTTGTCGAATTTACTCAGCGCGCCGAAGAAGCCAGATAGCTTGCCCGCGTACGTATCTGCTATCAGCAAAAGCAATATGCAAAACGGTACGATCTTCGACACAGGTCCGTTCTCTGCACTCCCGGCGATAAAGTATGGGTTTTGATACCCATACGCCGTCGTGGACTTTCCGAAAAACTGCTAAGACGGTACTTTGGGCCCTACAGAGTGATTCGACGCCTGAGCGACGTGACCTACGAGGTCGTTCCTGACAGTGACAGTAGCTCGCATCGCCGCAAGCACTTACCCGAAGTGGTGCATGTGGTGCGGATGAAGCCGTATCTGTCTAACTAAGTTTAGTTTTTTTTTTTCTGTTGTTCTTTTTTTGGTTTTGATTTGCGCGTGTTAGTCTGTGCCATTTGTACATCGCCCTCATATGCTTAAGTTGCGCATCGGATGCTTCCTTCGGAGGGACGCAAATGCCGCGCCTGCACCCCGATGAAGAGGAGCACTATGCGAGCAGGCATGCGCGTTTCTATCAAGGCGCGGTGAAGATGAAGAAGGCGCAGTAGCGCGCTGTAATAAAAAGGCGACCTGCTGCTATTCCTCTTGATCAGGGCTGTGCGACCTCTGTTTTTGACGTTGCGACAATATATTTATACGGACAATTCGTCTCAATAGATTTCATTAATAAAAATAAAACAGCATTACTCAGAGGCAAAAATAAACGAAGCACTCCGAACAGATGGTTAACCAGCCAAGCTGAAACGTGCAGCCCCGTTGTTTAGCAGTGGGTTAATGCCGACACTGTATTGAAGCGTTTCTCAATAATTGGTTACATGTTTGTGTTTCTAGTGGAACGGAAGCGGCAATGGCGGGCGGAGGCTGCTAACCACGACGCCGAGCTAACTCGAGATATCTAACGCATGCGACAACGGCGAGCCGAGGAGCCGGCGTTGCGGGCAGAGCAGGTGCGACGCAGAGTCTACGTCACTAACGACGCTACCAATGGCACGCGCCCTTGAGTGCGACGTAGAGAACGAAGTAACTAACGGCGCAGCCAATGGAGACGTTTAGCGAAACATGGGGCGAACGGTTTTTCGTTTCGCGTAGCCATATACAGCTTTCGCTGTAAAAGAAAACGAATGGACATATTGTTTTATTGAGGCACACTCCAGAAGAGCCAGCGTCTGGTGTGAAACGGTCGGCGGCAGTTATCTCGTCAGGTCCGCGCCGCGTTGCATCCCTTTGCTTCAAAGTCCTTCTCTGCACCTTAAATTCGGAAACTTCGAACCCCAACCCCTCACACTATCCCTCACAAAATCCCATCAATTTAAGTGCAAAAGACATCCTTGCTCATCAGCGCGGAGTCCGCAGAAAATACCCGCCGCCTCACCCACAACTTAGCGGGGAAGAGGCCGCCGATTGGCGCAAAATACAGACCGGGGTATTCCCCCCCATCTAAAACTGCTAAATGCCATGTATCCCACCCGCTATAGGGCCACATGCCCTTGGTGCGGTGGCATACCTACACTAATACATGTGACCTGGGAGTGTAGTAAGCACCCTCATAGGCCCACTAATAATATCTCAATGGAGCAGTGGGAGGCACAGCTCGCCCGTTCCGACTTGGCAGGACAAAAGTCCTTAATTAGCCAGGTCAGGCAGGCGGCAGAGGCCAGTGGGGCCCTGGACTGAGGGGCTCCGACCACCGCTATACTTCAAATATTTTCCAGCCAAATAAAGTTTCTATATATATATAAAACACTAGTCTCCGTGTCTTCTTCGTAAACGTTGCGATTACGTTGCTCACGTCAACGGAATCACGTCAACGAATAGCTTCTCTCAGATGCCGAAGTGGTGACAGGTAGTGTGGCAAGTATCTTGAGCAGAGTGCTGATATTTGGAAACAGGCTGGTGTTTCACTGCTTGAGGGCCTCGGTCGCATAGTTTGGCAGCTCTTCTGGAGGTGTTGCTTGCCACTTGTGTTTCCATACCTCGCACTCTCCTTTGATCATTTTGAGATTTTTGAGTTCCATGTCCGCCTTGTAGAACTCTACTGCCGGCTGTAGCGACTCAAAGCTTCTGTGAGCGGCGTGATTCGGCAGTACGAGTTGAGGACTATACAACATTGCCCTGTGACCAGTGAAGCGCTCGGTCAATGCAGACCGCAGATCGTACAAATACGGGATGAAGCAAGCACGTCTGTAATATTCTTCAGGAGCAGAGGACGCGTGGTGTTCTCTGTACTTCTGAGAACCGATTTTTCTGGCAAACTCTGGCTGAACGCCGAATCCTTTCGCCGTTGCTTCACATGATGCGAAAATCTCCTTGAACTGATCATCAGCATATTCTCTGATGTCGCTAAGCTTTTTCAGCACCAAGTCTATATTCTCGAGGGCGACGCTCGTGTCCACGAAACTGCCTTGCAGGTACTGAGACAAGCTAAGCGTTAGACTGAGAAACCTTTCGCTCACTGCGAGAGAGACGATAAAGTTGAAGCTGCACAGACGACTGGGAAGTGCGGAAGCAGTCGCATTTCTCCCAGTTTCGCTCTCCATAAGTACGCGGGAGCCGGTTCGGCCGATCAACTCAGCGCCGTATACGACATGGGCATGGAAAGATCTGCTCAGTCTTGCACATGGTGAGCAGCGGTTGACAAGTTGCTTTGCGCAGCGGGGTGGCGGGAGCCCCTGCTGGAGAACACCCCCCTAATCAAAACTCCTGAGGGGGCCCTGGCTACAGGCCTGAATTTTCGCCTGGTCAACAAGCCATCATTTGAACCACCTGCTACAAAGTTGGGGAATGTTTTACGTCTACGGGGTGCTTCACAAAAATATTCGTGATAGAGCTTCCACACACGTGCCCGTGCCGAGACGTAAGACACGCCATAATATAAGGACTGTCTGACCCCTATCGCTTATTAGCATCAATTTCAAGCATCGATTTGTCACATAACGACTATTTGTGATTCCATGCTTTCCCATCAACTTCGGTTTACGCTCAAGTAACGCTGCGACATTTACCAACAGACTTTACGTACATTTTCAGAACTGCTTCACAAATAGTGTGGATGGTACCTTTCTGTACCCGTGAATTACTTCACACTTGTTCAACCACCCATGCTCTTCATTTCTCATGGTGATGAAGCCAGTGCTTGGATCTCCGCACAGCTTATTCACGCAATGTCACTGGAGGCATGTGCTATAAAACTATGTCTGAATCGCGCAGTCGAATACTTTCTCCCAAAATTGATGGTGATGAATGTGATATTTTTTGGCGCGAACGGCTAAGTATAGTCAAGGATCGCTAGGCCAGGGTTAATTAGTTGACAACGGGGTGATGAACTACGAGAGGTAGATGTCACGTGGCCGTAAAGGGGCCTAAAAGCAGTCGCTGCAAAATGCGTAAATTACATACTTAGAAAAATAATGACAAAAAGTTGTGATGTGTAATATGAACATAAGACATCTGCTTTGGAACGATGACCTACTGAGAGTAAATGACAGTAGCACTACTGCCTGAAAAGACTGGCTCGCCGGAAAAAACAGTACAAAACCGTCCGCGTGTGCTTTTTTTTTTTTTTACTGGGTTGACAGGAATTGTTCCTTGTCTCTCTCTCAGACACTCACACGCATACAGATATGTATATAAACTTTTAAACCTCCCTGGCGAGGAGGATTCCAGTGTCTAAACGGTTAGCGTAAAGAAATGGCTACCGGCAAAGCAGATTCGTTGGAGATGATACTAGCCACTATCTTAAAATGGGTGCAGTGCATGTTCGCAACAGCACACCCCAACACGCAACACCGCAGCAGGCCATTCTGTACACTGGCCCATATGGACGCTGCCCAGCTAGAAAAGAGAAACCGGTGAAGACGGCACAACAGGCAGTGAAAGACGCCAGAGAGAGCGCAATGCCCAGCTAGAGGAAACGTCTGAAGGGGGCGCCACGCCGCGTGGCGCTGTCTCCCGAGGCGACGCAAAACCCCCGCCGCGGTACCACGGCGTCCGAGATTTGCTCGCGCCGGCTGATTATCCGGAGCGCGCAAATCTTTGAGTCCATGGCGGAACTCACAGACGGCTGGCGTTGGAAATAGCCCCGACAACACTGTCTCAGCGCCAAAAGATGACAAGTGTATGGTGAACTTCGCTAATGTAAATTACAAATAAATCTTCAGCGTACTAGATGTTACAGCCTAAGTGATATTGTGATTAAGTGATATTAAGAAGAACGCGGAAGCAATGTTATTGCGGACCCGCCGTGGTTGCTCAGTGGCTATGGTGTTGGGCTGCTGAGCACGAGGTCGCGGGATCGAATCCCAGCCACGACGGCCGCATTGCGATGGGGGCGAAATACAAAAATACCCATGTACTTAGACTTAGGTGCACGTTAAAGAACCCCAGGTGGTCCAAATTTCCGCTGTCCCCCGCTACGGCGTGCCTCATAATCAGAGCGTGGTTTTGGCACGTAAAACCCCACAATTTTTTAATATTATTGCGATAGCAATTATATGGACACTCCAAAGCAGATTTCTGCCGTCGTCGTCGCCGTCACCGTGAGGTTCCGTATGACGTCAATGAAGATGAAATCGTCGCCGCGCGCCGAACGCTGTATGTGCGAGTGAAAGGGCGCGAGGGACGCGCGCTTTGACGGGGAGTGAACCCACGGCGGAGAACAAACACGCGTTCTGCGCCGTGCTCCCTTAAGGGCTGCGTCTCTTTCCTCCGTTACAATCACCATATATGTAGAGCAAACGCGCCTTCTTCCGGCGCGCGAAAGGCCATGGGGGAGGGTGAGGGGGAGGGAACGGAGGCGACGTTTAGCTGCGGCACCAAGTGCCTATTTGTATAAAAAAGTTGTGAGGCGAGAAGGTGGTAAAGACTTTGCTCGACGAGTGTCCCGTTCTGATGTCGTCGAAAACCTCCGAGCCGCCCCCAGAGGCTCCGGAAACAGTCATCAACGCCGCACGCGTTTTGTGCGAACGCGGGCAAAACGCCGACGGCGTCGACAACAGTTCTGCGTGTTGCCGGTGCTGCTGCATGTCCAAGTTGATGCATGTCCTGCATGTCCAGCTGATAAAGCTACTATCATTACTCCGTATAGCTCTCTACAAATTTGCTATCGAATTGATGCTTCGCCTTTTGGGTGAAACTGCGACAACTATTTTAATAACTCGTTCCGGCAGTAACTAGCGTATGCAATGAGGTCTTGCACAAAGGGTTGGAAGCCAGAGACCACATTATCCTCTCGTTGATCGGAAAAGTTCGTGGTGTAAACACAAAAATTGGAAGACGCTTAAGCTTGACTTTAAAGAGTGGAACGCGATAGCGTTCAGAGATCCCTAACTGCTTCTCACGCTTCCCGACAACTGCAGCTTATGCAACCGTAATGGCTACCGGGAAACACTGGCGGCGAACGCTATGCACGAAGGCGAGCTTTCTGGTAAAAACGCGGCCTCTTGCGTGGGCCGATCCCGGACGTAGTGCATCACCACGCCATTTTCAGGATACCGTTTTTGTTTCGCACTTTTAATATTTGTGTTTGAGAAGATTTAACATAAAAGACATGCGCTGCGGGTGTTTTGTTTCATGATATTTGTTTATGGATTGTCATTCTCAAAATTCCGAGGAATAGCTTCGTAAAAATGTAAGACAAGGTATGAGCAAGATTATTGATAGAATGGCGTGGTAATATATAACTCGCATATACCGCACGTCATATAAGAAGGCGTGGTGTATACATATACCTAAATATATTCGGAGGGCTTGCGTGGTTGGGAATTATTTTTTCAGCCCCGGACGCCGACACCAACGGCGGATTTACTGCGACATGGGGCCCTTAACGCTATCGTGTTAGAACTCCATACCCCATACAGATCCTTCACAGCCATCCCGGCTCGTGGAGTGTGCCCTTTTTGTGGTAGTCGAGAGGATACAGTTCATATTTTTTCGCAGTGTTTTAGGGGCGAAGCTCCTTAGGGTGTGGGTCGTTCCCTCCTCTGTGGTAGTATGTAGCCACCTGTAGTTTTATGAAGTGTTCACTAGATGGCGTTCCGGTTCCGCTTCCACTTCCGCTTCCACTTCCGGTTCCACTTCCGGTTCCACTTTGCGCACGTTCGGTGCGAACGCGGGCAAAACGCCGACGGCATCGACAACAGTTCTGCGCATTGCTGGTGCTGCTGCATGTCCAAGTTTATACAGCTGATAAAACTACCTTGAGTCGACCCCATGGCTGCTTCGCATACTACTCAGGGTTCCCCTACGGGAAGATGGTGTAATTTTCTCTCGTTCCCGACGCGCGCTCTCTTTATCTCTCGTCCGTAGCTGTGGTTTACCCGAACGATCCCCCGGTGCTTCGCCCACTCATCATCATTCACTTCGTGGATATGCTGTGATTTTTTTCATTTCTGCTGCTCTTTTGTCTTCCAGGCGTTCCATTTCAGACTGTTCGTTTCCTGCACCCTTTGCCTAAGCAGGCGATCAACCAGTTCGTGGTTCTTCTTGTCGAGTGCTCATACCAAGTGTTGTTAGCACGCTGTGATACAGTTTCAGGGCGCGGGCACTGGGTTTTCACGAAGTTCTTGGAAAAGCGCGGAAGGAAGTCTGGTTCCACCTCACCCGGGAGCGGCATCACTTAGGTGAGAAGTTTCTCGAGGTGTGTGCTCACCCTGCTGGGACTTTCGACGAGTCAGGTGGAAAGATGTCCATTAAGTTATGATGCATGCTTCTGAGGTCACTTAACTGGGCAGCATGTGCCAGTCGATCCACCTGTTTCCGTTCGTCTCAGTGGAACACAGAGTTGGAACCGGTGCTGGCGCAACAGAGTGCGCTGCGCCACGGACGGCTTCTGTGGTCTCCATGGCTGTTTGCCTTAACACCTTTTTCCGTTGAGGTAATCCAAGGGTCTGTTGGGTCCCGCCCCTGATGACCGACATGGCTGTTTGTGTGATGAGTGAAAAAGCACAGTATGTGGCGCTCCACAGCGGCCCCCTTGTCCGGGAAGGACTATTGGCAGAAACCAAAGCCCAGTCAAACCAGTCAACCCGGGTAGGCGGGGGGGGGGGGGGGGTTCTGTGGTGAATGTACCGAATGATTCGGTAGTGATCGGTTTGTGCAGCTTTGAAAACATCACAGTCAGGGTTACTAAGAATATGTGATCGATAAGTGTGCCCTGTTTATTTGTGGGACAGCGAGTTGGAAGATTAATTAGGTTTTCGTATCCAAACCCATTTAGGCAGCTGACGTAAGCATTAAACTGTGCTTTGGATGTATCTCAAAGGTTAATAATAAAACGGCCATGACAATAACGTTTTTCTACTCAAATGTTCATTTATGCAGAAAATCACCGAGTGCTAAGCAATACGCGCTTTCAGATGATGAAGGAGAACGATATATGTAACCAGCTATTAGGTTCTTCTTATCTCGTGAAAAATTAATCGTGAAATTATACCCACAGATTAGCAGTTCGCCACGTTGAGTGTCAAGTCAAATCGCCTATAGAAACGCAATTCGGAGGATACAAAAATAGCCGCACCATCATGATTACTGTTATCGCGGTGGCGGGGTTCAGAAGAGTACGAAGGGAAGCTATTCAATTTATTGTGAGATGCGCCGAGCCAGGTTTCATTAACGTAAATAACAGAAACGCTATACGGGTAGATGATAAACATTTGCGATGTCATCTGTGTTTTTTTGCAGACTGCACGCATTCAAGTGAATTAGTGAACGGGAGAGCGACGAAAAATAAGCCTCAATTTCTTCAGGTAAAAAGTACGAAACCATTGGACACAGCTTAAAGACTGAAAATTAGAAGGCTTATGCAAGGTTAGCTAAAAATTCATGGAGCAGAATCAGAAGCGATGCGAAATACCCGACTGCCGGGAGACTTCAACACCTTGATCTGACAATTTTCCGCAAAGATGACCTGCCAACCATTTTCCTTCTTTAAGGCAAGTGCCCTGGAGAAGAACCGTTTATTTTCTGGCGATAGATGCTCATTGACGACTATCCCCTCCGTGTTCTCTCCAGAAAACCCTAGGCTTGGGGTACTGAGTCGGGCCCTTCGCGCCTTCTTCATGAATTCAGTCTTTTTTGTTCGAAAGCGAAACCGCACGTTTATATTCTTATGACCAGACTTTGCTGGCACGCGATGCACTGTGTCAATATCAGTGGCTGAGACTGTACAGTTGTTTTTGTCGCCGATGGCAGTCAGGATTGCGGTAGAATCCTCCACCTGAGTACAGGGCACCCCTTTATTTTTAAGTTATTTCATCTTGAGTATTGTTCAAGGTACATGACTTTCCTTTGAAGGGCTTCTTTCTCTGGTTTAAGAGTACGCTTAGCCGCAGACTACTCAAGCTGTTGAGATCGGGTTGACTCGACTACATCGTTTTGAAGTTTTAGACTGTAGGTCATGCGACCAACTTCAGTTCTCATCCCCCCGACGTCTAAGCCTGTGTCCTGAAGCTTAGTCTGCACACTAACAACAAGCCAGTCGACTAATTCTATTCAACCGATGCTTGAATATAGCTTCTAGCTTGTCGATTTGGTTACAGAATTCAGCATTTGCCGGCATTTCGAGGATGGCTAAATAGTGAACGCAATGTGTGTACAAAGCATGGAAAATGTTTGCAGCGGCAACAGTAGCAGCCGCAGTTGCAGGATTTACAAATTAAAAAAAAATATCAAGAATAAAAGCAACCAACTTGTGAAACCAAGGAAGTTCGCTTAGTTGCGTGCTTGCGAATGCAACTGCTGCTGCTACAACCAAGCTCTATCCAAATAGGTCGCGAAGCTTCGTGCAAAAAGTGGTTCGGACCAAACTGCCACCGACATCAACAAGGGTCGTTATCGAAACAACAGCGATTAAAGCGCGACTAAGTGAGGAGGGAACAAACCTTGGGAAAGAAGAAACCGTATTTTTTAGTTAAAACGAGACAGTTTGTCTCTTATAACGAAAATAAAAGACCTAATCAATTTTATATACGCGTGGCGAGAAAAGAAAATACAACTCTATGTTACTTTATCATTATCAATAAATACTTTTTTTTTCAGCGCCCACCATAGGAGAGGGCGATAACGCCGCTATCAATTGTGATGCAACGCAGCTCTATTCCCCACCGCGGGTAGAAGCCACATGCGTGATAGGCAACATTAACAACAACAATGCAGCTCTTGAAGTGTCCAGAAAGGCGCGCTCGTAAAGTTCACTTGTTGCAATACGACACCCTCACACGTTGTGTGGTTTTTCTTATCGACGTTTGTCAGAATTTGGTGGCTCGAGTAGTTTCATCGTTTCTTAGCCTGGTCAGTAAAAAGTAGTCAGTTACAACCGCCAGATAATTCTTCAATTTAGCTGTTTTCGTGCGGCTGCCTTGGCCGCCGGGCTTGGCGTCCGACGTTTGGACCAGCATATAGACGCTTTCGTCGGCCTCCAAAGAAAATATGTTCTGTGCAGGGGTACAATTTCGACACCCGTATGTCAGACCTAATGCTGCATCGCTTTCCGTGCTGAAACCTCGAAACTTCTATCAAGGCGAATGGCGGGGCATGTGAAAATACAGCTCTAATGGCAGGCCACCACCACAAATTTTACGCTTTCGAGAACAAAATGTCATCACTTCTGTTTTTAACAGATATCGCGTCACCTTATTTTTTTTTCGCCAGAAGTATTCCTTCGTCACACAGAGGGCTCTAGGCCCCATGAACCGCTGAGGAACCACCATGTTTTGAACGTATGGGCTTCTATGGAAGGTTTGCTACCAGGTATATTTACCTTGCAACAACAGTGATGCTCTCGCTGGGACGGCTCTTATGGCAAGCATCCGGGCAGCGTAGAACGCAGCTTGGGGTGGCTTCAACGGAGTTCGCGCCAAGACCAGCAGGGTAGTCAGGGCCGCGTAGGCACGTGCACGATGCATGGGTCATCAGCCAGGTAGTCCCCACAGCTCCTGTTGCACTCAGGGTGCCCAGCAATTTTTAATGCGTGAGCATTATGACTAAGAAAGTGTAAAAAATGTAGATGTGTGAAGTGTGTAAAGACGGTCACGTGGAAGGTATATATATAGCTATTGCATAAATCCAGGAAGAATCGCGATCTTTCCATCTATGGCCAAGCTCAAGTGCCTAGTTTTTTCCTGACCATTCAAGTATTACTAAAGAGGCCTAGTAATGCAGAAAAACTACAAATGGCAGCCGTAATCCTCATTTGAAGTTGCAGATGGGAGCCCAGAATACGCATGAACTTGTTTTACCCTGTAACGTGTGGTCCAGCTTCTCACCCACTTCTGAGACAAATTGTGTCCCGATTAATGTTTCCCCGAGACAACAGTGCTATCTTTCTGCCCACGATGTTGCAAGCTTGCTTGGCAAATGTTTTCCCAAGAGTTAGTTGTACCATCCTGTGTATCTCGGAATTATTGTGCGTGCTCTAGTTTTGTCCTTTCCGATGCTCGCGACGCTATTTTCATAAAATACCTAACAAAGTGTCACAAAGATAAAATTCTGTAGAGATTTGGTTAACGTGATGTTGCCTGTGCTATTGTAAAGGATAATGTATGGTAAAGTTCCAGGAGAGGATGTTGTTAACAGAGTCAGAAACATGCCCTTCACACCTACTGTAAAGTCATTGTTTTGCAAACTTCACACTGGCCCACTTCCTGTAGTAGCATTGTTAGACGAGAAACGTGTATACTTTACAGAGGCCACTATGTTCCGATTGAGCAAGGAAACAGCGCAAAATATTGTGACAGAGCGATGAAGAAGACGTTTTGAGAGGACTTGAAGAAGACGAAGCTCGGGACTTCGCGTGCTTACTATGATCTTGTCAGCCGCTGCCAGTCTTGCAAATACAGTGTAAATATATTTCTTACTTCTTTTCCCTGTAACATTTTTGGTGGAGTTTGCGAGCTCAAGCGCAAGACGGATTTACGCAGCGGGCGCTCCTTGCCTGCATCTACCATGCCAGATCAAGGCGAGGATGCTTCGGGCTCGTCGGCCCCCACGTCAACCGTCATTCTGGCACAACCGCGCGACCCCGGCACCTTTTCCGGCACTCACAGCACGGATGCTGAAGATTGGCTTCAACTTTATGAGCGGGTGAGCAAGAGTAACCACTGGAACCAGACCGCCATGCTGGCAAATTTGATATTCTATCTCGCGGGAACGGCACGCGTCTGGTTTCAGACCCACGAGGAGGAACTTACCACCTGGGACAATTGTAAACAGAAGCTCACGGATTTGTTTGGCAAGCCTGTTGGACGTCAGCGCGCCGCTCAAAAAGACCTCGCTTCCCGTGTCCACACGTGCACTGAGTCCTACCTCACATACATACAGGACGTGCTTGCTCTGTGCCGCAAAGTTGATCCGAGAATGTCCGAAGCTGATAAGGTCGCACATGTTATTAAGGGCATAGCAGATGACGCCTTTCACCTCCTCGTGTTTAAGAATTCTTCTACTGTACAAGCCATCATTACCGAATGCAGGCGGTTTGAAGAAGCCAAGAGCCGCCGCATTGCCCACCCATTTCCCCGCCTCCCCAACACGGCTGCTACGTCAACCTGCGAAGACCTCGGTAGTCTGCCCACGCCCAATCGCTCTGATGACATCGTCCACATCATCCGGCGTGAAATCGAGGCCGCATCTCCCATCCAAGCCCCAACCCTTGGCACCGACAATTGCCAGTCCACCGTTTCCCTGATCCAGACCGTCGTACGCCAGGAATTGGCCAACGTTGGCTTGGCCAACGTCAGCTCCATTATTCGGCCTGACTAGGCTTCGTTCACCTCTGCCATGCACCCTCGCAACGTGAATGCCCCTCCGCGGTATCGCAACCCGGCTGAATGGCGCACTCCAGACGACAGGCCAATATGCTTCACTTGTGGCCGTATCGGTCATATTGCACGTCACTGCCGCTCTTCGGGGAATTCGACCCCTTGGCCCTATCTCCCATCCGACCGTCCGCCTCATGCTGCTTCTTCATCGTTCTGTCACAATATGGACCACGTGTACTTCGACTACTGGGACCTTGTCTTATATTGGGATGGCCTGCAGCGTACTTTAAAGAAAGACCTACCAGTTATAGAGTATGGAGTCCGGCATCTTCCAACATAAAACAAAAGAAGGGATCCCGTACGATTTCTTTGGGAACACCAGAATGGTGGTGCAGCATGCAGACATACATATACGCAGTGTCAGAAAAAAACAATATATGAAGTGCGTCGCACATTCGAGATGTGGTATGCACCAATCATGAACAATTCATGAAGATGAAAATGTTAGACAATATATTTACAAAGAAATTTTGATTTCTGAGGCAACTTAGCTTAAAGGGTACCTCACCAGGCCACATAGCAAATCTTCGTTAGATGCTAGAAGTTCTTACGTGCCCTCTTCGGGGCGTTCTGCCGCAAGAATTTTTCAAATTGGCTCATCAATAGCCGATATAGAAATATTGCAGTGGCGCGAATCTATCATTTCAGGAGGCGAGCGTCACCGCCAACAAGTACGCTCTCTCCATTTTCCCCGTCTAGCCTCCGCGAGGGAATTGCCTTCCTTGCGTTCGCCCATACCAGAGCTGGAGGATCGCGTGACGCATACGTCATGGCCCTCGCCCTTTTTTATTTTATTTGCTCTCGCCTTCTTCTTCTTCTTTTTTTTTTTTTTTTTTTTTTTTTTACTGCGCGGCGCACTTCCGCTAACGGTAGCGCGCGCGAGCTTTTGCGTTTGTTTCCTTTCGCGCAGCGCACGGTTTTGCGCGCTGTGTACGAGACCACCTGGCTAGGCGTAAAGCCCGACCCTCTGGGAGCGAACTTCCCCGACGATGCTAGCGTGTCAAAAAATGTAGCGAGAGGCGCCGCCGTTTTTTCGCCTCACCGCCCCTCATGCGACGATCCAGCGGCGAACGCCGCCGCGCCGCTATTAATGTGGCGAGCCGTGAAGCAGGAGATTACTGTTCTTTAAATGTAACCCACAGTAAGGTTTAGCATGTTGGGACACTTAATAACGTCATAACTTAGTGTTTTATAATTTTTTGTGTTATTTCTTCTACAATTTACGCTTGGCTATTCGCAACCTCCAGAAAGCGCAGAAAACAGCTTGGCCATGCCAACATTGTGCCCATGCGGATACAGTGGGTAGTGTCATTAGACAGCTTTAGTTTAAAGTAAGCGTAATACCGGGGTTAAGGGAAATAGCGTTACCGTTCCGCTAACGAACTTTGCAGAAAAAGAGTTTTCGTATAGCGTGACATCATAGTTTACGTGCGGGACACTATTCCATTACGCTTTGAATTTCGCATACATAGGGCACCTAAGTAATTCTATGCGTGTGTGCGTCCGTAAAGTGCGAGAGGCAGCGCAATGGAAGCCGGGAGCGCGTTGTATTTTTACTTCCCATGTCCGCCGATCTGCAGCCAAACAGACAAGCAGTACAAGCTGCCTACCATAGCCTCCGAAATCATCACATCTCAGAGGCCATATGCCGTCGTCGCGCCTATCTCCCAACTTTACTGACAGACGGCGCTCGCATCTCAAAGAAAATTTTACTCGTTAGGATTAGGCGCGTTCGAAACGAGAAGCGATCTCGAATATTCCTCAAGATTAGCCATAACACTCTCTCGTCGAAGCGGCATGAGACTAAGCAAAAAGCCGTTTGCGCAGTCATTTGCTACGAACGAAGTGAATTCTACAAAAACAACGCCAAATTCAGTTCGAAGCGGATCACTGGGACCGCCGCCATGTTTAACGTAAACTCAATCCCATGATGCAAAGGCCGGAAGTGCTGCATCCTGATTGGATCGGGCTTGTCGCCGCGGCCTGAACGCTTCCGGCGGCGGGTGAAAATAGGCAATAGCTGCTGACACGCGCGTGGCACCAGCGAAGTCCAAGTGGAGAGCGCTGCTGCCGCGCACGGAAGTGACGTCAGAGTTGTGGCCACGTGATTGTGACGTTGTTTAAACAAGTATGGCGTGTTCCGGTTTATAATATTGCGCGCGCTGCAGGGCATGCTACTGGAGCTGCTTCAATTTTATGGTTTCTTACTGTAATGTGTGCTAGAATATTCTTCTATCTAGTTGCGTTGGAAGAGCTGGATCGTGTCCGAGCTTGCGATTACGAGCGACACAAGGGCGCAACCCTTGAGCAGCTCGTTTCCTTACGCCTTGCAATGCGTTTATGGTTGGTATCGTGTGGTCTTGTGCATTCTGTTTTTCAGTACTGTTGCTCTTGTTTGTTGAATTTGCTGTTGTGAAAGGGGCGCATGTGTGCTCTCAGCTAGGCAGCACTTTTTGTCTGATGGTGTAAAGGTTTAAACTCGTTCTAAACGCTTGTTGCTGCCATTGCCGCTTAGTTTTGTGCATCGATCGGGAAACAATTTTGTTTCCTCCTTCGTGAGACTTGCTGTACGTTGCAGCTAACGCGCGAGTAGTTAAGATGTTGCATACTTCCTTATGGCACTCGATGTAGCGTTTACCTCTACTGTTGCTTGCCTTGCATGTTCTTACTGTTTCCCTGTTTATCTCGGATTTTGGTTGCTAGCGAATCACGACTTGCTTGAGCAAGTCTCGCCACAGTTCAAAAAGCACATGTTGAGTAACCCGAATGTAAGCGATGAAGACAAATGTTGGGGAACGTGGCCCAGCCGCTGATAGTTCTATTCAGGCTCAAGTTTGCTGTAAAGTTTAGCTGCCTTGAAGACCAAGAAATTTTCTTAGATTTATTCCAGCTAGCTTGCTAAGCTGCTATCTAGTATTACTTCTTTTGGTGCTATGCGAGGTACTATGTTTGTAGAAATGTGCCTCGCATCTTGTATGCAAACACGACGTAGATTTATTGCAGGAACCTGCACTATTTTGTAGATGTAATATGCATGCAAATATGACCGGTGTAGGTTTGCAGGCCCGTGCCACTCTAAAGCAAATGCCAAGTTTCCATTGTATGAATCTTCCTTGACTTTGCTGCTCTTCACAGGGCTTGTTTGGTTATTCCCTTGATCTGTGCAATAGAATGCTGATAAGTCTTGAGCATGACCCTGATCCTCTTGTCTAACAAAAACGTTTTAGGCATTGCATTAGGACATCTATCTCAGTGACAGTGTGACAATTTTTGACTCTATAACCTTTCTTTTCTCCCATCTTTATCAGTAAAGTTGTCAACCACTCGTGACTTTGTTCAAAGTGCCGTGCAGTGACAAAATTTCCCTCGGAAAAGGAAAGTCCGTGAAGAAAAATTTTGAGACTCGATAGGACTTCCTCTTGGGCAAGTTGGTGAAGTCTGCTAAACAATGTTCTTGTGCGCAAAAATATATTTACACAGGAAGAACACATGCGCACGAAAGTTCGAACTACCAACTGATTTAATGATTCAAAGGATGGAACATACAGTGCAAATTTTGTGCACACACAAGACATGAATGTTGTGACAGTGCTAGTTTGTCTCGTAATGCTACAAATCGGCCTTGAACAAGTGCATCTCTGGGGAATATAAGGTAATTGAAGTGTTACTAACATGTGCAGGATCTTTCTGAAAACATATGCCTTCATGAGCTCATGTGCTGTTTTGGTGCTGCTTGAGCCCAGGATCATAATGTGCGAAAGCACGGCTCACGTGAGCAGGCCTTGCAACGTACGTGGCACCACCCAGTTTATTTCAAATAAATTGTTTGAAGGAATGCTCCCTCAGATAGTCATTTAAGCATTGGCCCGTTTAGCCCACATAGAGCTTGCCACAGCTGAGAGGTATCTCATAGACCACAGCACAGTGCACGAAATGATTGGTATGATTTTTCATACACCCTTGTCTCGTGGTAGGAGAACACATTTGGGCTAATTTGACGGGCATAAAAAAACAACTGGGACACCGTACCTAGCAGGCACGATCTAAAATCTGTGGCTAAATTTGTGTACATATTGTCACGTGCCTTCTGAGAGAACGGGCGACGCGACGTTTATTGAGGGTAGCGGCTCCTGAAAAACACGGCGCTTGGAGCTGGCTATCGAGCGGGCGGAGAAGCACGCACACTTCTTCTTGTCCGTGCCTGCCTCTTAGCACTGTACCCGCTACTGCTGGTGGCAATATGGCAACCTCAGGTCTTGTGGCGTCTGTTCCTGTTGCATCTGTTTGGCAAGTCCTTCTCAAGCTGCTGTTCAGCTTTCAAAGAATGGATCCGGCCATAGCATGCATGATCTATAGGGTAAGCCTGCTTTTAAAGGGCTGTCCATCTGATCGCTCATTTTGTTCAGTGATATATTGACAGCTGTTACTGTAGCACCCACTTACTACAGATAGTTCAAGGTGATCCCTTTTAGGACCCAAAACATGGATGCCGTCACTTTACCTGCAGAAATTTGGATTTCCTTAGGCCGAGGGAACAAATGTTTTCACTTTTTTTTGTTTTGAGATTGTACAAAAATAAGCGTGTGTCAATTCATTAAGAGTAGCCCACAAAAATAATTTGCTTTCATAATAGCATATAGGTTCCTGACACTGCCAGGGCAGCGCGTCGGAGCAAGAACTATCAGTGCCTCGCGCAGCAAGTTGAGTCAACACTGGCATGGACGGCCTGTTCTGCCAGCATTGTGCTAGCATTGAACCTGCATGCGCACTCTTGCTTATAGGAACAGAAATGGAACGAAAAGCCAACAGCAAAATTATTCGCTTTCACGCATGACAAATGTTGTATGCCGCTGCACACATTCTCGCCGTGAAAGAACAGGTCTCTCTTTTTTTTCTTTTTTTGCTGAACAATGCCATATTCGAAGCAATGGAAACACTCAACAAGTGTTTTTTTTTTTAGTGTAGTGGGGATGAAGCAACGGACTCACCAGTGGATGTTGGATGTTGCCACGCCGCACATGAAGTTATGCTTTGACATAGCAATTCAACAGAGTCTGCTAGCATGACTCAGCTTGGTGTTCGAGTAGCTTGCTCATTCGTGGCACTGCTTTGACGCTTTAGCGAGCCTTCAATTTTCGTTAACATTAGCATGCTCAAGGTGATTAGCCGCTTCTCGAGCTAATGCACACAGGTGATGATGAAGTTGGATCTGCTATTGCGGCAAAACTTTGAAGAAAGCCAAATGGAGAACTAAGATTTAGGGGCGCGTTAGGGTAGTCATAAATCCAGATTTTTGTGATAGGGCCGCCTGACGGTGGACTTCTGGCGCATTAGTATTATGCATTGCAGCGCTATCGCAAGTTCATGACAGGAATCATGCTATCCAAACGTAATTTCAAAAATGCCAATGGAATTAACTCGTCTCGAGTTCCAAATCAGAGTGAATGAGTCTAACTATCCAGATACCGCCGAGGCGCATACCTTCATCGGATGCTGAAACTACAGGAGCCTGCCCTGGCCACTAGTGTGAGAGCAGAGAGGCAATGAAGCCTATGGAGCATCGGCAGGGGAATCGAGCGAGGCACCAGATTGGACGGAGCAGCGATCTAAAGAAGACATGTATTTTATGTTAATCTCAATTTATTACACAATTTTTTCGCCCTAACATGTCGAAGAGGACATCTTAACCAAGCCTCTATACGGACAGGCAGAAGAATGACACTGTTGGTTGCTAGCGTGGGCGAAGAGCAATGAGACCGTGAGCGATGAGTTCCAAACAAAGGCTAAACTTTTTTATTCTCTCACGAGACACGGGGAGGCGCGTGCACCAACAGACTAGCTTTTCAGGTGCATGACATGGTGTTCAAGAGTGGTACTATAAACTAGCCATTTATACGCGCCTATTATAGCGGCGGAGCAGATGGAGTTCACTACATCACTTCCTCCCCATTTAGCTGCCACGTTACAGGTCCAGTACTACGGGAACAGTGGCTCGCGTCCCACTGTGTTTGCGCTGCACTGTTGTTCGGGAGGAAGTTGCAGTTGGGTCTTTCGTTGCTCTGACAAGAGTCGCGACAGCCGCGGGACCTTCAGAGTTCTCCATATGAGCCGGTTTCACATGGTCAATAGAGACTACCTCACGTCGACCACGAATGTCCACAGTAAATTGCTTGTTTGTACGATGGAGGACTTGGAAAGGGCCTTTGTACGGTGGTTGAAGAGGTCGCTGCACTGCGTCATGCCGCACAAACACATGGGAGCAGGATCACAGCTCTGGGTGCATGTGGACGGGTCGCGGCGCTGGCTGACGCGGTGGTGTGGCGCGAAGCTTGCCCATGATGTCGCGCAGCCGGCTGGCGTAGTCGCCGGTAGCTGCAGGGCTTTCATCTCCACAGCGTGTAAAAAATTCGCCAGGCAATCGCAGTGTTGTTCCATACACCAGCTCGGCACCAATGAAAGCCAATGTCGGCTGTCAGCGTTGTGCGGATACCAAGAAGGACGAGCGGTAGTGCTTCGGTCCGACTGTGCCCTTCCGTCGCCATGAGAGCCGCTTTGAACTGGTGGTGGAAGCGCTCTACCATACCGTTGCTCTGAGGATGGTAGGCAGTAGTTCTGATGCGAGAGGTGCCAATCAGCCGTGTTATGCTGGCGAAAAGAGCCGACTCGAACTGCCTGCCACGGTCAGTCGTAACTGTGGACGGCGCGCCGAAGCGAGCCACCCAGTGGTACAGAAAAGCATGGGCAATTGTGTCAGCGGTGATGTCTGCGATAGGCACAGCTTCAACCCAGCGTGTAAATCTGTCCACTCAAGTGAGTAATTAAAAAGTGGTAGCGGTCCGACAATGTCCCAGTGTACATGCTCAAATCGTTCATCTGGGGCTGGGAATCTCGGCAATGCCGTCATGGTGTGGCGCTGGACATTGGAGCGCTGGCAGGCGATGCACTCTCGCGTCCACTGCCGGACGTCTCGATCTATACATGTCCAGACGTACCTTGCCGTCACTAGCTTTCGTGTCGCCCGAACATCCGGATGCGCCAGCTTGTGCAGCGACTGGAAGACGGTACGACGAAGGCCAGAAGGAAAAACAGGACGAGGGTTGTCTGTTGATAAGTCGCAGCACACTTGGTCTTTTGAGCCGGACACATGTAGCCATTTCAACTTCAGCGCGGTTGTTGTTGTCAGCAACTGACCGAGTTCCTGATCTGCTTGCTGAGCTGCCACCAGCTGAGTCAAATCAATTCCCTTGGAAAGGCTAAGGGCGTTGACATGACTTCGTGACAGGGCGTCTGCAACCACATTGTTGACGCCGCTTACATGCCTGGTCTGTAGTGAACTCGGATATGTAAGACATCTGACATAGCTGACAGGCTGTATGCGTTCCTCTGTCCAACGTCAGGACACTCGGGGCGTACGTCATAGGTTTGTGGTCTGTAAGCACAAAGATATCCACGCCTTCCAGATAGTGACGAAAATGCTGGATGGCGGCATAGATGGCAAGCAGCTCTCGGTCGAAAGTGCTGTAGTGCTCTTCTGCAGGGGTCAGCTTTCTCGAGAAGAAAGATGTCGGGCGCCAGATTCCGTTGCTCAGCTGCTGTAGTAGTGCGCCGATGGCTGTGTCTGAGGCATCGACCATGATGCACTGCGGTATGCCTGGTTGCGGATACACGAGCAAATCAGCATTTGCCAAGCCTCCTTGACTCGATGAAAAGCGTTGCATGCTTCGTCAGTCCAAGTGAGGGTCACCACTGTGCTCGCTAAAGTTGCTAGTAGTCTGTGTAGAGGGTGCAAGATAGCCGCGCACTGAGGTACAAAACGGCGATAGAAGTTCACCAGTCCTAGAAACTAGCGGAGCTGCCGCTTAGTGTTAGGTTTCGGGAATTCTCGCACAGCTTTTACTTTTTTCGGGTGGGGGCGAATTCCGGCACTCGATAAGGTATGGCCCAGGAAGGTGAGCTCGGGCACACCAAGCTGGCATTTTGCTGCAATGACAACGATGCCATGTGCAGAGAGACGTTAAAAAATGGTTCGCAGGTGTTCCTCGTGTTCAGATGGAGTGGCGCTAGCGATAACCAGTGTGAGGGCTGGGCGTGATGGCTGAAGCGTGAAGGCCGAGGCGAGAATAACAGGGTAACGAACTATTTATTAGACAACATAGTGGAACGCGCCAAACCGTGACCGTCCGTTGCGGCGGCCGTAGCGAACGAGAGAGACCGCTCCCTCGCTTGGGCTTGGTGTTGAGTCGGCGTAACAGCGCTGTAGGTGGCGCTAGTGATGAGATAGGCGGCACATGCGGGCGCTCAAATCCCACCCCAGTCTGACTGACCACGTCTCGTGGTCAATTGCTTCTGCACACTGTCACACGCACGATACCACACCCACACACATGCGCGGAAACGCTGCAACTTCACTCGAGCACAAAGTCGTCGAGATGGCTCGGTAGACATCGAGTGCGTTGGGGCCGTTGAGGCTGTTGCTGCTCTGTAGAGGCGACAACATTTGCTGCTGAGGCAGGCGTGGTCTCTGCATTGACGACGGGCTGTTGCTCGATCACTGGAGAAACTGGTGGTACGTAAGGCTTAAGCTGAGACTCGTGCACCGTTCGTGGTTGATTAACGAAACGAGATGTCAAGCATGGCACACGTAAAGCCCTAAATGTGGATGGTGTAAGCGGCTCGATGAGGCGGTAAACACCATTGAAGCGAGGTGCCATTTTCTCACTGGCAACCGGAGTCTACACACGAAACACACTCTTACTCAGTGAGTCCACCAGCAAGCGCACGCAGGCGCGCACATGGAAGCGAGCGGACGGCGGGAAATGTTCTGGCGGTGACAAAGACAGGAATGGCGGAGCGTCTGTCACGGAGCGAAGGCGAAGGCTGGCTTGTTTACTGATGCGCTGGCATTCTTGCGTGGCTGAGTGGCTGCACAAAGGCTCGGGCGTCGACTGCGCCAGATGTGAGGGCTGGGCGTGATAGCTGAGGCGTGAAGGCTGAGGCGAGAATAACAGGGTAACGAACTATTTATTAGAGAACATAGTGGAACGCGCCAAACCGTGACCGTCCGTTGCGGCGGCCGTAGCGAACGAGAGAGACCCCTCCCTCGCTCGCGCTTGGTGTTGAGTCGGCGTAACAGCGCTGTAGGTGGCGCTAGTGATGAGATAGGCGGCACATGCGGGCGCTCACAGCAGATCATCCAGGTAAATGTCAGCTGGAGACGTAGGGATAACGCTCACCTCTGCGCCTGTGTCCACAAGGAAACGGACACCACAACTACGTTCGGTGATGGAAGAACACTGAGGGGCGACTTTCCATCAATATTGCAGCATTGGTCGCCCTCAATGCTGACCTCTGACGTTTCCCGAATAGTAACAGGGCGCAACGCATTTGCGTGCAGCATCGCTATGTTTCCTCTGGTACCAGCACCAACGGAGTAGCGGCTGCCGTGGCAGTGCACTGCGCTGCTCCAAAGGGCGCGAGGTGCGTGCCTGCAAAACTGCCACTGTTTCGGCGAGGTGCACAATCTCTTAGCGAAGCTCGAGGAATTTGTCGGAAGAGGGGGCGGAAGCACTCGCCACTTGCACGTTAGCGACGGAGGTGGAGGGGTTTGCCGCTGCCATGATGGTGTCAGCGATGGTGGCCATCTTGCCGAGATCCTTTTCAGCCACCGTAGCAAGCACCATGCGCGCGTTGCTGGGGAGACACTGAAGAAATATCTCGCACAGCGACGTGCTGGCAAGATCTATAACGTTTCCCACAAGACGCTGCATGTGGCGCAGTAGTTGAGATGGTGTGCGGTTGCCAAGGTCCGTGTCGTTTAGGAGCTGCCGTAACCGTTCGGGTTCGGATAGTGTGAGGCGTCGAATGAGTGTCGCCTTCCAAGTTTGGTAGGTGTTCTCCGCAGGTGGGGCGAGAAGCAAATCGCGGACCTCGCTGGCTGTAGCTGGTGGCAAGCTACTCACGATGTGATGGTAGCGCATTAGGTCGGCTGTGATGCGCCGGACGGCGAATTGCGCCTCGACTTGAATAAACCAGAGCTCGGGGTCAGTGGCCAAAAGAGGGGCAGCTTCAATTCGACTGCAGACACGGTAGGCGTGTCTGTGTCGCTGTGCGTTGTCATGTTGGGTCACCACCCAGGCGGCACGTCAGCTCGGACCAACGTTGGATACGTATTGGCACTTCCTGGCCGAGTGATGGCCTAAGGATAACAGCGTGGTTCCAATATGGGCTGGGCCATTCTAATTCCTGGCCGAATGATGGCCTAAGATTAACAGTGTGGCGCGAATATAGGCTGTACCATTCTGATAGAGATCCAACGCTGGCCCGCATTACACATTCAGTAAACAATATTAGCTCGTCCATTCAACAAGGCGGGAATTATTGGACCAACTTTCATGTGGACTTGCCAACATGGGTTACTAAGTTGGCTTTCTCTGGGCTACATTGGTCCGTAATAAGCCAATTTGCGCCTCATCAATTTTTAATACTTTCTGGTACGACTTGCTAAGGTTAAATAGCATGTTTGAAAGACTAATGCACTGATCACAGGCACACTGCGCAGGAACCAGAAATACGTTTGCAAGCTGTGACCCCTTCAACAGAGCGGATACCACGTTGGTTAATTAATTAGAATTCGCTTGACGATACTATACTTTCGTTCAGATTTAATAGCAGCTTCGCTTATATGCTTATCTGTCACGGGGAACGGGCTGATCGACTTGCTGTGACAGACCGCGGGTTGTTCACAGCAGGGCACGGGTATATACTGGCGCCTGCCGCTTAAGTGTGCTCCACACATGATAATTAAGCAATAGTTTGTGAATGACCTTATGGTAAAAATTAATTACAAGGAACGTATGCTTGCATTACGGTCAGAGGATTACGTAGTACAGTAATCGCAAGTGTCTGCATGTAAGGGCGGTTGCCGAGTGCTTGAAGCGTGTACATAAGCACTCAAAATTTGTTTCGCGTCGCTTTGGGCAGAAGCAAACAAAGCAGTGAGACCTTTCAATGTTCGCTAGAATGATATATGCTTCGAAGTTTTCGCACGACAGCCGATGACCTGACGTGCAGGAATAGCAAAGTCCTTTTCTTGGCGCCGTCGGCAGAAAAGGCACTCGACTCGATCATTTGTGTCGACGGCATGTCGATGTTATGTCTTTCTTATCTAATAGAACCTTAAAGAGACGTTTAAGCGTGACTGATTCTGTAAACCCAAGTAAACCGATGAAAAAAGAAATATATATATATATATATATATTACAACGTAAAATACCACTATCGGCTAATTAGTGTTTGTGGTCGAGTGCGTGGGGTGCGGTTACCTTATCACCATTCTCGATAAGACGCGTGTTCGAATCCTAACTCTTTTTTTTTCTTTTTTTTTAAGTTGCTTATTAATGCACGTTTAACGTTTGTAATTCCATGCGTTTTCACCCCAATTAATCTGCGGTGATTAGGAGGAATGCCGCTGAAGTGCTAGCATTTCTCGGGGACTTCAATTATGGGGTTTTACGTGCCAAAACCACGATCTGATTATGAGGCACGCCGATTATGAGGGACTCCGGTAATTTGGACCACCTGGGGTTCTTTAACGTGCACGGGTGTTTTAGCATTTTGCCCCCATCAAAATGGGCCGCCGTGGCAGGGATTCGATCCCGCGATCGGGGACTTCCGAGACATGCTCACAAAAGTGTGGATGGATGGGTGGATAAGGCTGCACCCTTTAAATCGGGCGGCGGCACACGCAACCTAGCCGTGACTAATAAGTTATTTTGTTCTCAGCGGAGGGTGAGCTTGCAGTATAGGCCGCCCCCTGTCTTTGATAATTTTCGTCTCCCTCCCCGTGAAGCTGCCTTGGACCCACCCTTGAGTTGAAGGGATGTACTCACTCTACTATAACTTTATTAATTTGTTTTAGTTTATCTTGTTATATAGCAATTTAGCACTTACGTTATACACAACTCAGGATGGTTAAGGAACTGAGGTTTTTGATCTTGTGCATCCACACAAGTGAGAGACAATTATTTTTCTAAAGGCGGCTATTTACCATATTTATTGCAAATTTGCTTACATATTCGTGATCATGGTTCTCTCCGTGCATTCAACAAAAGTTAACTAGTCAAAGTAACAGGCGACTATATAGCAGCATTGGTGAAGTGAGGGTGAGGCTAAAGTGCCTGGATTAAAACATGTTAGAAGCTTCTATGGCAACAAAACATATATAACACGAAACATACACATACTCGTGTGTCATCACAGACTTTTGAATATCATTAAAAATGCCACAGTCATCCATTACACTGTGCACAATAATAACAGCTCATACAAGTGACCAAATGCTTTGTATAAAAAGATTTCATTCATGGGGTTTGATGTCCCTAAGCAACAAGTGCGTATGTAGCTGTTATAATGGTGTGGTGGAAGAAACTGGATTCATTTCGCCCTCCTGGAAGTCCAACATGAAGCCAAAGTGCATTATACACAAGCATTATTTTGCATTTTGCCCACGTTCATTGCATTGTGGCCACTGCTGGTAGGATCGAGTAGTATTTTCAGTGTTATCCATACCGAAAATCAATGTAAACTTCCATGGCAATTATATATCAGAAGGCCTTTTTCCTAAATGTTGCACCATCTAACACATATGACGTAGTCACAACTCTGAACCCTCAAAGCGCTTGTCCATTGTCTACTCTTTCTTTCGTGCCATGTCTGCTTTTTTTTTGGGGGGGGGGCAAAGGTTTTTAAAATCATGTTTCATATGCACCAACTAGGTTTCTAAATGCCCTTTTATGTGAGCTACAGTTTCTTAAAAAGCTTGTTGTTTCTTTGTGTGGCATTCAACTTTAGCACTGCAAGCAGCTTAAAATCTGCAAAACTAATGACAACTGGAAAGTTTGTGTGGTAACATGATGAAACGGCACACACATTTCTAATAAACTTTAGTTTATAGTCACTGCATTATCTGTTTCTTCTTTAGTGTTCGTCTTCAGTACTGTTTCATCATGTTAATTACAACACCAAACCATCAGCTGTTCCTACTTATGTATAAATTCTAAACTGTTTACAGTGTAGAAGTTATGTGTGAGAATCCTGCTATCAATTGCTTGAAGGAAGTGCAGTAGGTGTTTGCAATTAACATACACTTTGTGGTAGTGATAAAACATTTTGAAATTAACTTTGGTGTGGATACGGTGAGCTAGATGGCAGATTGTGCAATGCTGCATGTGCGAGCGAGTGTTAGTGTGAGTCAGTGTTTTATTAGTATACAAAGACGATGTTAGCCTTGCAAAAGGTGTCGGCATGGTTGTGCCTGCTTGTCTGATATGTTGTTTCTGTGCAACAGTCTCCAAAGCTCACAGCATTATCTGTTTCTTCTTGTGTTCATCTTCAGTGCTGTTTCATCATGTTAATTACCACACCAAACCATCAGCTGTTCTTACTTATGCATACATTCTAAACTGTTTACAGTGTAGCAGTTATGTGTGAGAATCCTGCTACTAGTTGCTTGAAGGACGTGCAGTAGGTGCTTGCAATTAACATACACTTTGTGGTAGTGATTGTAACTAGACCTAAGAAGTGTAAGCCCAAGTGGCCATTGCATTCACTCCAACCAAATCATCATTATCTCCCATGCCAATGCACACTGGAAAATTCTCATGGTTCTGGTGTCTGTTTTCGTAACCATGAGACTGCAGCATTTTGGAACCAGTAAAGTAGAAATGCATAAGCCAGGCTAGTTGACGACACTTCATGGCAATGCACGCTACTAGCAGCACTTATAAACACAAGATATGTAATTGGAAGATATAGGGACAGGTGAAGTAAGTTGCAGACTCACAATTGTTTATTTTTGTACACCATTTCCTTTTCTGGCTAAACCTTGAAGATGTCATTTTTATTCATATACATGTCCAGTCTCTCTGTTTTGGCACATGCATTACTTATTTCTTCAGCAGAGCGACCGATGGCATGCTTATACATTAATCACTTCATTGCATTTTATTTGCATCACCAAGCTTTGATACGTCGGTACACATCACACAATGTGAGGTTTGCGAGAAAAAAAGGATGTTCCACATCTGCCGTCAAGGCCCAGAGGTGCGCTGGCTAACACTCCCAGCTTTAGTTCCAGTAGATAAAACCTTAGTACCCCAGAAAGCGGATGGGAAAACGGTGCTGCGGTAGCTGAAATGCTAAGAGCATTGCACGCGTAATGTGAAGACGTGGCTTCGTGCCTCACCTGCGGCCAGTAGTTTTTTCATCCACTTTCATTTCCATTAATTTATCACTTCCTGCTTCAATTAATACGTACATGTAATTTACCCTATGCTGTCCTTAGTGTACTTGTTTGTTACGATATAAACATCCTATTTTCAATTATTTAATATAGGTAGCACGTGATGTTTATATTGTTTAACGAATGAGTATTTCCAGCTGGCCTTAGGCCCTTCTTTTTATGTTCGAGTTATTCATGATGCGATGAGGCTTTCAGCAGGTAAAACACTAATAATAAAAATCTTATTCTGACAAATAAACTTTCCAGAAAGTGATTTTCCATGAAAGCTCAAACTGGCAGGGAGCATATGCATGGGGTATAAAAGAAAATGGAGACAGCTACCATAGCACCACAGGCACATGCCATATCCCGTACTGAATGTGGTGGTGCAGTGCAAGTTCCAAGTCGTAATTCTGTCATGCAATAAAAAAATTAGTTTAAAAATCTTGCCCTGCTGTAAATAACTAATGCTCCATTAAGAAAAAATGCAGTGTTGCAACGCATATCTGCAGCCACTTGAAGAGCTAGAGGCAAAATTTGTAATATGGGCCCACTAATACAGGAGAAACACGAAGTTGCATTGATGTAACATTGCAGGAGCATAAAATAAAGCCAACGAACAACCACATAGGGGTCAGTTATCAACAGTGCAGCCACATGTTCGTTTAGGGAATCATCCATCACAGCAATACGCAACTTCACCCCGCAGAAAATTACAGACATGTACCACACCAGATTTGATGAAATGCGCAGCAGTTATCCTTCCATTTCATTGAATGAAAAAGACGTTCTTAAGTGCATAAATGGTTGTGCTTTTTATTTTGAAGCTAGTAGTGTGTTGTCGTTTTTATATTTGTTGTATATCTCACTATAGACAGCATCTATAAAAACCTCAATTGCGAGTCAGTGCTTCTCCTTGCTTCTTTATCAGTCTTCTTTGTTTGCATGCTCGTTTCTATAATAAACAATGCTATCATGTCTCCAATACAGCCCCTCTACATAGGCAAAGGAAATGATGCCAAACTTCAAGCAGTCAATTACGCATACGCACAATTTTTGTTCTTTTATTGCTTCCACGTGCCCCCACAAGGAAGCTTGTCTTTTTGTAATTCTACTAACATAGTATATCATATATTATGTAACTAGACCTGAGAAGTCCAAGCCAAAGTGGCTAGTACATTCACTCTAACCAAATAGTCATTATCTACCATCCCAATGCACACAGGGCAGTTCGCATGGTTCTGGTATCTGTTTTCATAACCATTAACTCACCTCAGATGAGGCTCAACTGTAACAGCAATTTTACACTTTACATTATAGGTGTGCTAAAGGGGACTACCAAGTTAGGCTGTATTAGTAAATTCTGCACTGCAATAGCAAAAGGGCCACTGTTCACATAAGAGGCAGCTTGGCAAGTCCGAGAAGAAACAAAATTGGAAGATAAGTGGTAGTGCTGCGGTGAAGTTCTAGCACCAGGCTCACTGTGATGTCTTGAATTTTGACAAGACCTACTCGGGTCTACTTGTTTATCTGGTCAAGAATGACATCATTGTAAAGAAGCGAAAGAATAACCTTAGGAACTTTTAAGTACTTCCCCTGAATATGAATATGAATATCTTGAATATGAGGGAACACACTGAAATCTTTCATACTACCACATTGATGCACCAGTACGACATTAAAAAAGAAAAAAACCATTTGGCCTTTATATTCTGCAGTAAAAGTCAACGTAAGTCAGTCTAAGATGACTTAGTATTGCTCTTTAGTGTCCCTATGCTATGGTGCGAGGCAGTGGTTATGCTGATGCTTCATTCATAAGGGACATCATGTCGAAGATGCCATGTGCATGACTACTATAAGGACGTGCCATGCGGCATCACAGATACAGTAATCGTACCATGTCTCATCTTCCACGGCACAGCTTGAGATAATGTAAAATTGAGTGTGGATTAATGTGGTGCTTCCATTGTGCTAGCCGCACACTAAACGGCTGCTCCAGTGACGATGTGCATGCTGCATGTATAGATGCAGATGTATATACTGTGTTCATGCTATCTTTCCACATGTGTGGAAGCAGCCAGGGCTGCTGCCGTTAAGATGAGAGGCTTAGATAGGCAAGGTGCTGAATGATGACCAACCTGCTCTATTGTGCAGTCACTGTCAGGCTTAGCCCAAATATGTTGCAATCTAGGCAGAACTACATCACTGCGCCTCACTGCAGCTCATTTTCAAGCATTAGGCCTTGAAAGAGTGCTGCATTCACTCAAATGAATAGAGCTGTCAGCAAGGAATTTGTTGCCTGGAAGCTGATGGGCATCTCAGTAGTGCCACTGATGTGGTGGCACAGTGACCGTGCAAAAGAAATGAGATGGGCAGCAATATGCACGCCAAGGTGATCACAACAGAGAAGAATAAATAACGAAATAATGTCATATTTGTGCATTTTTGCACAAGAAAGAAGAGAAGGGGCCCAATGTGATCGACTGTTTTCAGCACACAGCAAGCTTGATGGCTTCTGTAGCCATATCACAAACCAATTCAAGGGCGGCTACATGACAAATATGCCACAGAGTTCACACGCCACAGAAATAATCTGCAGAGCCCTTTTACATTTGGCAGGGTTCACATCCATTGATCAGCACATCAATGATAGAATGCATGAGCGTTGCTCTTTGCTGCCCATGAGCACACAGGTGGCCATTTATTCTTTCATTGTTGTTAATGCAGCTATACCACCAGTTTTAATGATGTACATGAGATAGGAAAGGCATGCACAACTCTTGAAAGTGAGCTTCTGGAAATGTACTAATTAAGATAACAGCTCCTGACATGCGAGCATGACATCTGTTTTGCTCACTGATAAAGAATGCAGACATTTAGAATAACATTTGAACCTTGTTTAGGCGAGTGCAGACATTTAGAATAATGTATGAACCTTGTTAAGGTGAGATGTGGCTGCAGCGATCACGCACATGCAAAACATTAAGTTGTGATATATCCTTTGAATAACCTTAGAAAGCCCCAAAACCATTTTACAAATAATAATAATAATAATAATAATAATAATAATAATAATAATAATAAAGATTAAAAAACAACTGCAACTTTGTCGCCTGGAAAGTACATTTGTATCCTCCCCCCGCCTGAAAAAAAAAGTCTTTATAACTTTGTAATTGTTTATAACTTGACTGAGCTACCTACAATTTAAACTTAGGTTCAGTGTGTCGAAGACAATAGTGTGAATTTCACGAACTTTCCCACACTTATATCAGCCTTTTGAGCTACCTAACTCTTGTGTGCCAAAAATGCCATGTTGGGAATTGTGAAGATAAACTAAAATCTCCAAGTCTAACTCTTGTTCTGTCACTTCTTTTGTTTCTATCCTCCTGAATTTTATGCTGGTTTCGTTTCTAAAACAAAGCAGCTCTATTTAAAACATGCCAATTACAGAAATTAATTCCCGTCAGTTTTGAGAACATATTAAGCTAGCACAAACAGGGCACTTATCACTGGAACGCAGAACCTGTCTACAGCATAGCTTAACAGGCACTCACTGCTTGTGGAATGAAGTGCAACAATGACTTTACATTAGTCATTTTGGTCTGTTAGTCATGATCACAGAAAATGTGGAACCCTCTGGTTTCTTGTTCATGTTGCCAAGTTTTTTTTGTTTTGTTTTTGTTTCCCTTCATCCATAGTGGCATTATTTGTGATTACTAAATAGATGGTTTGTTTACTCTCTTGCTCTTTCCTTCTGTGTATTCTCGAAAAGAACTGTTCTGTATAATTTTTCTTTCAGAAGCACTTACCAAGATATTCAATGATATTTTATTCAAACACACACAAACGTAACCACATGCTAATTTTCCAGAGGGTGTACGAAGGCAGAGATGGGAGTTACCACGTCCCTGCCAGTCATATAGTTTGGGTGGCCCTGAAGAGGGCCGTTTAGTCTTCCGTGCTGCAACTTGTTCCAGATGAAGTGCACTTCAACACGTAGAAAGTGGAGATATCAAAGGCACAACTGAAGTTTCAGAAAGCTAGGTGCAGGCTCAGGTGGTATCCGTGATGCAGGGGAACTGGATGGCTCAGACGCTCTGCTGCGCCACTCGGTAACTAAGTCATGGAGGTTGTGATGCGCCCCAGTGTGAGCAGTGACTTCTGAAGAGGCATGGCAGTGTGAGCCTGATGCGGTGAAAACACAGCAGAAGCGTGAATGACAGCTGGTGTAGCACCTTGGAGAATTGACATGCAATGTGTCCTGGTTGTACAGCTATCAGCATGCTTGCCGTAACTGTTTGAACGGCATGCTATGTGGCAGTTGGACGGCTGACTAAGGCAGTTTGGGTCACTACAAGCCCAACGGTTACTGACAGCTTCAGTGAAAGTGCAAAAGAGGAATAACAACATGTCCTTGCTTGTAGTTTAGCCTCAGGCACCGAGCTGTGTTCCGAAGGTCATCAAGATGCCAGACCTTTCTCTCGTTACTCAACGTATTACAGCGCCAGATATTCAACTGAGACGACTTCAGTGGAAGTTTGAAAAAGTCCCTGGCATTTGGCAAAATCCCACCCTTGAAGTGGTCTGCCATTATCTCCAGAACCACCACAGGAGTACTGTCAATCAGGAAGCAGTCTCCAGGCTTCACATGTTGCAGTTTCTGCTTGACTTGGTTCCTGGATGAGTGCCTCAGTTCAGAAATTCTCCTACTTAGCTGCGAAAGTGGCTTGTTGGAAGATCGCAGCAACTTTTTAATTCGTCCAAGGTAGCTTTCGAAAGGGAATGCACTAAACTCATCTAAAGGGCCATGGTCTTGGCACTGGTCAGCAAGATGAATTAGTGAGTGTACATTGTACACGAGCTGTTTTTTCCCGTATAGCTCACTAAGCTCCTGAACAAAATACCTTAGCAAATCTTTGGCAAAAACATTGTACTCACGGTAGTGCTGAGGCGATGCTAAAATTCTGACCGCCACATGAAACATTACAAAATGCTTGTACTGAGAAGCAGGCAGAAGAGGCTTTAGGACAACAGGCCCCACATAAAGGAGGAATGTCCGAAACTCTGTTGCCTTCCACCGATCAAGCTCTTCTGTACCCCTTGGTTTCCGCTGGAAACATGTTGGAAAGGCCTTGGATGCCTCTCGCAGGCTTTCATTCAGTTGATTGCGATACAGTCTGCTCAGTCTGTTACTGTGGCCTTGGCATACCCAATTCCTTAAAAGTCGTCGCATGACTCCCAGGCAAACGAGATGCATGTATTCAGATGGGAAGAATGCAATCATGTCGACGTCAAGGGAAAGGAATGGTGAAACACCAGAATGGTGGTGCTTGTTCTCTTGAGATCGAAATGATGCATTCGTCCGTGCAGCTGCATGAAGTCTGGGAAATGTCACCCTGTTCTCAAGGTGCTGCCCTTTTTGGTTGCATCGCTCGCACGCATAATAGCCAGTGTGGCCAACAATACATTTGACATAGCTCCTTGCAGGAGCATCGCAAACCATGGCTCCAATGCTCACCCGAACATGAACATCTCCTATGCTTATCCCCTCAGAGATTAGGTCGGAGACCTCTTGCAAAAATGGCTCTAGATAATCCTGCAGACATGGCGGCTTCCCTGCACCACAGTACACACTGACAACAAATGGCGGTGATGCCTCCACATTTGTTATGCGGCACAAAATGGGCCAAAAGGCGAGCTGGCTACTTTTGTAAAGAGGGACTCCGTCAATGTTGCCCTGTAGCTTCAGTTCACTTGGAACTACTTGCCCCGGCTGCAACACTTGACGAATTCCTTCTGCAAGACCAAAGTGCACGAATGACCCATTTTGCTCCACCTGTGCTTTGCGCTCAGTTTTCAAAACTGTCCTAGAATCTTTTGGAAGGTCGGAGATGCCTCTTCGCCGGCAGAAATCGAGGACATCGTTAATGCATGCATGCGTCATATTATGTTTGGAAGCAATTACAGCAAACTCTTCACTTGCGGACAGTTGTTCAGAAAGTACATGAGTGAGCGTTGGACTACAAGTGAAGGCTATTCCCTCATCTGGCCCAGTGCAGCTGTCTGAAGCAACAAAGTCATCTGACTCATCACTCGATTCGCTTCCTTGGGGATCTCCTTTGTCACTTGAGCTGCTATCAGAGTCGCTTTGCTCACATGAGGACGTACCCGCACTCTCCGATTGGAATTCGTCGACACAAGGAGCTTCTTGTCTGCAGACGTCGTCGACAAAGGCTTCGCTACTCGACCGCTCGTTCAACCGTTTGAACGGAGGCTCACCACCGTCATCCGTGGAAAGTGAACTTCGCGATTGTCTGCTGGTTCCCGGCTTCAGAGGCGAAAGTCGCTCTACGCGAGAACTGTCTGCAGAGGTGAAGCTTGCACCTTCGTTGTTGGACGAGGAAGGCCCAGCATTACGCGGCGCGAGTCCTAGCTCATTCATTATCTTGTTGTATTCCTTTCTTACGGCTCGACATTTCCTCCACTTGGACGGCATGATGAGCGAGAGGGATGAGTCAGATGCCGAAACCGCAACGCTGTAGCCCGTTCCGAAAAACGCAAGACGACGGCGAGGCGAAAGCGTGGACAGCAGCAGAGCAGTGGGACAGTCAGTCACAGCAAGGGGCAGCCGACCAGCGAAAGCATGAGCCGAATCGAATCGAACGGATTTTTTTTAAAGGCCCGCTCGAATGCCAAGGTGCAGACCCGGTGCAGGCGTTGTGTTTTGTCCGACTAATGTGCACGGTGTGCGTTAAATAGGTCTTGAACTGCCGGTGTAATCGACTTCAGAGACGTTAATATACCCGCACTTGCAGATACCCGGCAGATACCCGTAAGCTGGGTTTTAACGGCGCTTGCTCATGTGTGCTGTGTCGTCTGCTGCACTGCTGCTTCGCACCTGTACCGCAGTGTATTAGTATATAAGGTACATTCAAGGACACTGTAACTTCACGACTGCACCAAGTCGGCATTGACAGTAGAAAGGGTGCAGCAAAATCGCGAACCAGCCCTGCAGCTTTCCTGTACATTTTGAAACGAACGGTGTGTTTCACATAGGGTGTTCAGAAGGCGCCATTGCTGCACCGCTGAAACTAGTGAACTGTTAATGCAGGTGAATCGAACGTGTCAAAAGTGCGTTCGATTCACCTGCACCACCTGCCACTAGTACACTCTACAGCCATAGAAAGCTGGATTGCGGATCGGATTAATATAAACATTAATATACAATTTATTTTTTCGTTTTTGTCATTCAGTGATTCTGGTGCGACCCGCGCAACTTGAACGCGCTTCCCGGTACGCTTGTTTTTATTGCGTATCATGTGCCGTAATTCATGAAATAACAATGTACTTTTGCACTGGTGATTTGAGAGGTGGCGCACAGTGATGCTTAAGGAATTTCGGGACTATAAAAGAGCGTCGGTTCCTCCAAATCCTCTCTCCTATCGCCCCGGAATTTGCGCCATCGCCATCGACGACAGCCTTGCTTGCCAAACCGAAGAGACCGAAGTCAACGTGTGCGTGAGTATGCATCTTTCTTTTTTTTTTCATACGAGAGTTTGCTTGTCGGGATTGTATCTTATGTGCATTCTCATCTACGGGTCAACGTCTTGTGGGAGTATTTGTGTAGTTAATGGAGTGTGCCAAATATGCAGCCAGCGCACGTGTGGCTAGGCATAGCTATGGACTAGGCGATCGATCGGGTACTACGTGCGCTCAAGATGAGTTCAATCATGCGCACTCTGGAATGGCATTGAATAGACCGCTCTTTTGATGCACAGAAAGACGCTGGGCGTAGATTTTATGCACGACTTGCGCGATATAGCTACACTATAGATGTTGAATGAGGTGTGACGGGGATCTATGCGCGTGATACCCGGCCACATGCACTTCATCTCCTGCATCGTTTAGAGCAGCGGAATCTACACGCAACCGTGCCGGCCAGGAAATAAATTAGCCGTTTTCGCGAGAAATTCCGACGTTGCTGCTGCGGTGGTGCCAAACAAAGCCACGTGGATTCTATGCGAACAGTGAAGCACCTGAAAAATAATCAGAGACTTCTTTAGTGCTCGGCGTGGCCTAATGGATCCCTGTTCGTCCCGTACGAGTGGTGCGTGTTAGTGCCACAATATGAGATCAGCATGTAACTCTTCGCTTCAGCCACGTGTTGTTCACAACTTAGCGTAAACTTTCACCGCATTCCGCTAGCTTGCCCTCCATGGGAGGCGAGCTTAATTGTACCTCGTGCGAAAGGATACGTGCTCTAATAAAACCGCCGATTTCGCATGCTTGCACAGAAAGCTCCAGCCTTATGCAGTGGATCGACCACCTGCATCAAACGGCGCATTTAAATAGCGGAACGCTAGTGACACACGAAGGACCTTTAGCAAAACCTCTGAAACAGATTCAGTGCATGGGGGGGGGGGGGGGACTGAATTGCAGCGTGCCTCGTACTCGACGCGGAGATTAGGTGCAGAATGGCTCCTTATAGCGCGGCTATTCTTTGCAAACACTGGCACGCTATATAAGCTGCTGATGGCTTGCCAGCTTCCTTAGGCAGAAATTATGAGATAATGGGCAGGCAATGTCAACCCGCTTCTCGGCAAGTCATGAGGTGGTTTATGTCAGTAGTAATAGCTCTGCACCTAACTTTTGCACCAATTGCTTATTCGTGACAGTCGCTCTTCCACACAGACGATTTTTGTTTTTCGTGAGACCGACATTTCATTAGATATACAAAATTCACGTGTGTTAAGTTGCATTAGAAGTATGGGCATACAATGGAAATTCATTTGCAGGACCAGCTGGCAGAGTGTAGCTAATACACCATGAGCACTATGCAAAACTGGCAAGTTGGCTTTCCTGCACAACAAAAAATTTCTTCCACCACCAAAAGCTCATTTGCAAAGCAGATTTTTGGATAGTGTGGATTGTTCAAATGTGGTGCTGGCTATTGTTCTGTAATTGGAGCCTTACTTGCTTCTGGATTTCATTATTTCATAAATCTTTTTCCCATAGTCTAATTCAGAAATTGGGTTCTCTCCCAAATCTAGCTTGGCTGCACTTGTCTGTCAGAATGACAGGGATTGTCTGTCGCGCTTTTATACCTCCTCCTACCTTCATGTTAACACGCAATAACGAACCATTAAAGATCTTGAATAAGTCAAAATTCAAAAGAGTAACCTATTTATGCAGACAGTGATGCATTGTCTTTTGCTTTCATAAAAGAAATGCAAAGATTGGTCAGTCAACAGGTTTATTTTGGTTAGAGGACAGTGTTGTAGTGTAGCTGCCTTCCAATTTTTTCAAATCGCCTATTGCCATGAGGATACGGTGTTACACCATCTTCTAGCCAGAGTCAAGCTTTT
Source organism: Dermacentor silvarum (assembly GCF_013339745.2). Taxonomy (NCBI): domain Eukaryota; kingdom Metazoa; phylum Arthropoda; class Arachnida; order Ixodida; family Ixodidae; genus Dermacentor; species Dermacentor silvarum. The sequence goes on along the minus strand of NC_051158.1, from coordinate 155,205,700 downwards.
TTCGCACATTTTTTTAGTTGCCCATTAATTTGCTGCTGCTGTGATAATACTTGTCATCCACTACAACATATACAAACTGGATAGTATGTTAGGTCTGCTTTGAGGACTCACCCAGGGTAAGGGGTCTGCAGTAAAGGGGATCTCTAGGGGCTTATGGGTCAATATATGGAGATGCTGTTCACTATTTCTCCAACAAGGGATTACAAAGAGCCTCCTACAAATATTGCTCCCAGGATTTATACCTACATAGTATGTTTCCTCACAGAACATTATGAAGCCAACAGACAAATGGCTGTGGTTTTTAATTTAGATGAATAAATAATTATAACGAGAAATTAATGTCGATGAAAAGGCAACTTGCTGCAGATGAGAGCCGAACCCACATCTGCATTACCAGCTGCCTACACCTAAGTTTCTGTTACTAAATGATGCCTGTTGTAAAAAAGCATGTGCTTCATCTGCCGCCATGAGCTCAAGTGGTGCTGGCTAAAATTCTTCATTTCCAGATTTTGTACTCGCACAAATACCCAAAATAAGCGGATGGGAGGATAAGCGCCACAGCACAATTGTTGGAGCAGCGTATATGGCAGGTGTTGGGTTAGTTTCCAACAGGGGCAAATTGTTTTCTTGTCCACATTCATTTCCCTTTTCCATATTATTTGTAAAATGAAATTTAAAGAGACAATTTTCTCTAAGCTTTCACTTTTTTCTTCCTTTTTTATGCTTTATTGTCTGTTGGCTTTGTATGGTTGTAACAAAGAAGTGGGCCCTTTGGTTCCCCTTCTCATTATCTTAGAACATTGAAGTTTGCTGGAAAGTGTTAGCCTGTCTGCTTTTGCAGCAGCATTCTCATCCTGGATTTTGACTAAACGGTGCATGATGAGTAAATGAAGTCGGTGCAACCTTTTGGCAACCTCCTCAGCTGCTTTATTTATGCAGGATGCCGAAGCCATACAAGGTCGTAAAATTTCCAATGGAGGACGACACCATTGCTGTGGTGCCATCCTCTTGGATGTCCGAGGACGACCGTTATTGTTTCTGGCCCCTGCATACGAGGGGGTCAGAAGTTAAATCCTGGGTACAGAAACAACGTCCCCCAAGTGAAAACTGGGGGACGTACCCAGCGGTAGTCCTGGCGAGATGCAGTAAGTGACTACATTGTTAACATACTCTGCTTTTTTGCTTGTTTTAGTATTTTTTGGTATCATACTTTTTATCTTTGGACATATGCGACTGTACTCTAGACTGAAATCATGTAATAGCAGACACACTTCTAAATTGTTGACATATTGAAATTAAACATTACTAAGTGTACATTTGTGTGTGTGTGCAGATTGACTAGCACAATGCCTGTTTACCTTCTAAATAACACAACATGGGAACATGTCTCTTCATACAGGGTCCTGAATATTTCGCTATGCCTGTTCGAAAAAAGATTTTGCACTCATCACTGCACTGTTCTTGGTCAATTTTGCAGAACTATCACATTTTGGGGTCGCCTTCGTTGAGTATGACACTTAACACAGTTAACTGCCTGGTTCTTAAGAAAAAAAGAAAATTTGCCTTTACTTGTGGGGATGTGACCTGCTGCAACAACAGCGCTAGCATAAACTTGTGTCGCTGCCTGCTGGCAGCAACACAAGTTTATGCTAGCGCTGTTGTTACAGCAGGTCACATCCCCATAAGGGAAGGCAAATTTTTTGTGCACGATACACTCTGTATAAGTTAAAA
>NC_051158.1:155096370-155203869 GCF_013339745.2 Dermacentor silvarum | reverse complement strand
ACATGAAGAAAGTAAGGGATATTTGAAATTATAACGTTGGAAAGATTGAGGAAGCCGTAAAATATGGACGCAGCATGAAATCAGTAAGAAGAAAGCTTGGCATAGGACCAGGCAAGATGTATGCACTGATAGATAAGCAGGTCAATATCATCAGCAATTTCGATGACATAGTAAAAGCAGCGGAAGAATTGACCTGTACAGTGCCCAGAGCAGCCAAGCTACTTTTGATTCGAAATAGTGATGAACCGGATACAGAGGCCCCTTCTATCACTGGCGACGAAGTTAGAAGGGCCTTGAAAGACATGACCAGGGGAAAAGCTGGTGGAGAAGATGGAGTAACAGTAGATTTAATCAAAGATGGAGGAGATATCATGCTTGAAAAGCTTGCGGCCCTTTATACGCAATGCGTCACAACTTCAAGTGTACCAGAGAGCTGGAAGAACGCCAACATTATACTTATCCATAAGAAGGTAGACGTTAAAGAATTGAAGAATTATAGACCCATAAGCTTGCTTTCAGCGTTGTATAATATATTCAGCAAGATAATTTCCAATAGAATCAGGGCAACACATGACTTCAGCCAACCAAGAGAATAGGCTGGCTTCAGGAAGGGATATTCTACGATCGATCATATCCATGTCATCAATCAGGTAATCGAGAAATCTGCGGAGTACAATCAACCTCTCTATATGGCTTTGATAGATTATGAAAAGGCATTGGATTCAGTAGAGATACCAGCAGTCATAGAGGCATTGCATAAAGAAGGAGTACAGGAGGCATGTGAATATCTTAGCAAACATCTACAAGGATTCCACAGCTGCCTGGGTTCTCCACAAGAAAAGCAGAAAGTTACCTATCAAGAAAGGGGTCAGGAAAGGAGACACAATCTCTCCAATGTACAGCATGCTTAGAAGTATTCAAGCTCTTAGACTGGGAAGGCCTAGGAGTGAGGATCAACGGCGAATATCTCAGCAACCTTCGGTTTGCAGCTGACATTGTCCTATTTAGCAACAATGGAGACGAATGACAAGAAATGATTGAGGACCTTAACCCTTTGTTGGACAGCGGGACATATACGTCCCACTTTTTATTGCACGTTCTCAGTGCTGTCGCTCCTTAAGAGAGCTCGCTCTACCACATACAAGCCACTAACTCTATGAATTGAGTATACCACAACATTATGTATGCACTTTCATAGCGTTTCCGCTAAGTGGAAGCACGCAACAAGACAAGTAGCAGTTCCTGTTTTTTGATGTCCGCTTTTCCGTTTTTCTGTGTTTTTGTGAGCTACTTTCAAGCAAGAAAAAAATTTCTGGTGAGTAAGCCTTGTGTTTCTTGCACTACAGTAACCAATTACAAACAAACTATCAGCTATAATTTGTGATGTTTAGCGTGCATAGATAGACGGAACGTTTTTTTACGAAAACCAGTGTGATTCCCCTGTTCAAGGTTAGGCTTAGCTTATAGCGTGCGGGCTGTTCGGTGCGTACTGATTGCTTCTTTTTTTTCCTAAGGAAGAAGCGTCTCACTGCTCAAGGAGCACTTTAATTATTCTGGAGCTTGCCAGAGAACTCCAACGACAGTGATGATGGGCATCGTTTGGAGAACCTTCCGGATGGTTCTCCGGAAGCATCCATTCTCCGGAAACACTCACCACCCAAACTTGACAAGCACGGAATGCCGGTGCCGCTGGTGCTCAACTAGCAAAAAAAAAGTCCACACGAAGTACATGTGCAATGTGTGCAACGTTCCGCTGTGTGCAACTTGCTTCGCACCATTTCACACAAAAAATGTGAACTGCCTCAAGTGGACAGCGGGACAAATGAGTCCCACTTGATCAAAGTGACCTAACTGGACAGTGGGATATATAGGTCCCACTTTTTTTCGAAATAAAACACTTCTTGTCATTCGAATTGGTTTTTATGGAATCAAGAAGTGAACAATAGCTCGCTAAAAACCTCTTACGCAAGATAACAATTGTTTCCTCCTTGTGTCCAACAAAGGGTTAATCGAGAAAGTGTAGGAATTGGGTTGGAGATGAATATGCAGAAGACAATGATAATGTTCAATAGCCTGGCAAGGGAACAAGAATTCAGGATCGCCCGTCAGCCTCTAGAGTCGGTAAAGGAGTACGTTTATCTAGGTCAATTACTCACAGGGGACCCTGATCATGAGAAATAAATTTACAGAAGAATAAAATTGGGTTGGAGTGCCTATGGCAGGCATTGCCAAATCCTGACTGGGAGCTTACCACTGTGGTTGAAAAGAAAAGTGTACAATCATTGCATTCTACCAGTTCTAACATATGGGGCAGAAACTTGGAGGTTAATAAAGAAGCTTGAGAACAAGTTAAGGACCGCACAAAGAGCGATGGAACGAAAAATCTTAGGAGTAACGTTAAGAGACAGGAAGAGAGCGGTGTGGATCAGAGAACAAACGGGGATAGCCGATATTCTAGTTGACATTAAGCAGAAGAAATGGAGCTGGGCAGGCCATGTAATGCGTAGGATTGATAACCGGTGGACAATTAGGGTTACAGAATGGATACCAAGAGAAAGGAAGCGCAGTCGAGGACGGCAGAAAACCAGGTGGGATGATGAAGTTAGGAAATTTGCAGGCGCAAGTTGGAATACGCTAGCGCAAGACGGGGGTAATTGGAGATCGCAGGGAGAGGCCTTCGTCCTGCAGTGGACATTTAATATAGGCTGATGATGATGATGAAGCACTACCAAGACATCACCAGCATTTCCCGAAATTTATTGATTATTGATGGATTATCGATTAGCTATTGATTGGCTATCGATTGGGTATCGCAAGGTATTGGCTACGTATTTGGGCTAGGCTAAGCACTACCAAGTCATCCCCAGAATTTATTGATTATTGATCGATTAGCTATTGGTTGGCTATCGATGACTTGGTGATGATTGGCTATCGGCGTTTTTATGCTAAAAACACAGCCTAGCTTACCTACGAACTTTTAGATATCGCTGTTACCGAAGTCTGCAAGTAGTGCGCGAAACCGATGTAGGTAAGCATCATTAGGGCATGAAAGTTTCGGCGCCGCATTTCAAACCTGTCTCCTGTATACAAATCCTATTATGTCCGTCACTAAGCAAACATAACGTTGCAGTCACCGAGATGCACGTGTACAAAAGTAGTAACGCAAAACGACCGCGTACATCAGCATGTACTACATTCAAAGCTCGAACAAATACGATACTCAACCCGTAATCAGCGGGTAACAACCGAAATGAAAAAGCAGCAGGCACTTTTCAATGTTCGCCTCGCGTGCTACAATGAACAGCCGATGTAATTTCTTAAAATAGATGGCGAATTTTTCTCTGTGGTGCAGTCGCAGAGATGTCTGGGAAACTCGTGCGCAGTACTCAAGGATCGCGGACTGCGGTGGTGTGGCTGACCAGTTGACTACAACCAAGATGGTGGCAGTGCTACTTCCGGAAAACCGGCGCATGCGCAGATTGATCGGTGGGATCGGTCTATTGGATTTTAACTCAAAAGTGTGCGCTGTCGGTAATTTTTCATACCACTTTTTCTTTTTCATTGGCTTTGAACCTGGTATTCCATACCTGTAGGCACGGGTTTCCCCAATGTTCTTTAATTGGATTTCAGAACATCAGAAGACCAGATGGTATCAGGGGCGGAAGCGCACCGTCTTCTTTCGCGCGCCCTGCACGGGGGGGGGGGGGGGGGGGGGGTCGACGGAGAAGGGGGGTGGGCCGTGCGTTCTGCTCCGACGGCTGCTGTTTACGGCGACACGGCGGCCTTGATGCGGTGAGCCCACCGTATCTTGACAGCGATCTGCGACTTGGACATAGTGCGCGCGGGCCTCATCTTCAACGCGATCTGCGATGTGCACAAAGTTCGCTGAATGCCGGTAACTTCGTATGCGCTGTGCTTTAGACGTTCAGTTCACGTTGAAGCGTGAGACAGCGTGAAAGTCAATTCGCTCGCTGCTGCTACCGTGCTTCTACACTCCAGCGTTTTTACACCGAGTTTTCGCAGTCATCGAGCGAGATAATTTTTACCTGTGCGCGCGTGACACCGTGCATGATTTAGTTAGTGAACGAATGTTTATGAGTTTATACGGCCGATAAAACTACTGTCGCGCGTTAGCTCTCAGCCCCTCCATACACGTTATCGCTGCACCAAAGCGGCGGTCGAGTGGATCGAGGGGCTTGGGGAAGGGAGGGAGGAGGAGGATGGACCAGTCACGCGCTCTATCGTTCATTCGGCCTATTCGATTACACTGACAATCATCGTGGCTGGTGTGTGCACAATTTTTTTTTTGCGATAGAACCCATGCTCTGGCGGTGTCCCTCGTTACAGGACCACGATAATCTCACCATGGAAGAAGAGTGGGTGGAGGCGCTCAAGAGCTCCGACCTCGCTGCTCAGCTACAGGCTGTCCAGAGGGCCTGCGACGTGGCGGTCTGGCACGGCCTGCCCGTCCCGACGTGGGAGCGGCCCGCGGTGGCTCCTCCCCCGTAAGGGGTTCTCGGAGTCGCTCCTCCGGACCTAAAATAAAGTTCATTGCCTGCCTGCCTCCTTGTGATTTTCTTACTTATTTAACAAAGAAATATATAAGCTATTTGAAGAGCATGATCTGCGTTAATTGTAAACAGCTCGCATCCTGGCGCGTATTGAACATGTGTCATGCTTAGAATGCGCGTGTATGTGATGGCCTTCGCGTTTGTACTGCTGGTACTGCACACGCGAAATACGGCCCAACACACACGAAATCGCCGGTTTCATTGCTTCCGAACTTCGAGTAAACACAACACATTTCCGTCTGTTGCCGTTGACGATCGCACGTACTGAAGAGGTCAGGCAGGGTACAGCGGATTGCTGCGTTCGACGACTATCTCTGCGAGTGCTCGATAACTCTTGCAATGATAAAAAAAACACAAAAAACAAACTGCCACAGCAGCCTAGGCCTCGCGCTTCGCTTCGAACCAGCGCCATGTTTGTGCGGTCACCGCATACATGCTGCATGCTGGCAAAAGTTCACGACCGCTCTCGTGACGTCAGAGCGGCCATATCAAGCGGACCGCGCGAGGGCGGTGCGGCTTGCGGCGATGGGCGGCTCGAGCGTGTACAGGCCATTAACATTCATGCGAGCAGCAAGCATATTTTTGCACATGGGCATAAGTAAATGTGTGTACTTACGTTTTTATTATGTATACGTTTACTCCTTTGACATCCTCAAGTTTGCAGTGCACTTGCAAATCTGCTACTGTGTTCTGAAAGATTTTGTTGACATTTCCAAAAGGTAAACAAGGGTGTGGCTTTTTTTCGAGACAACCTAGCCGTCTATACATTTGTTTCGATCGCGCTCCTTCCAGTGCATACGAGCACTTATCTGAATCAGATAATTAACACGAACCCTTCCCTTACCGGAAAATGGGGGTAAGCTAAGCTTGTCCTGGGTGCACCTAAACTAACCATGATGCGACGGCTGTGACGAAGAAAGCGACGTCACTGACGGTATGCCCGCAGTCCGCCGTTGTCGCTTTCGTTTGATGTCTCGAGTTTGTTCGGCGGCATGGTTAGCAGCATTAGCCCGCCATTGCCACTTGCGATTCTTCGAAATTAAATTGCTTCAAAATTAAATTTTTCCATTACGTAAGACTATGAATGGCTCATAACCACGTAAACGCGGCCTCCCCATTACGACGACAGAAGAGAAATTCTACGCTGGAATGATTAGCAGCAACGCAGCCAGCTGTGGAAACAGACGACGACGAACGCGGGAGCAGTGGCACGAGCGCGTGCCGAGGGGCGCCAACGAGACAGCCGCGGAAGAAGATGACGGCGCTCGAGCCAACGCTGATGATGATAGTTTTTAGGGCCGGAGCACCTTAGGGCTACCGTGGCTAGAAGGGGGAGGTGGGAGCAACGCAGCCGTTGCAGAGCGCGGCGCGTGTTGCAGTGATTCATGATGCCGAGTGGTGGCGCGCGCGTCTACGAATAGATGGCTCAGAACATGGATGAAAATAAATGGGCGGGTAAAGTGCACAAGTATCTCTACATGAAAAGCGTGGACACAGAATGGAGGAAGAGGTCAAGGAAGTTGGCAACCAAGTACAGGATAATCGAAACTGTAAATAGACAACCAGGGGTCATCAGAAAGAAAGTGAGAGAAATAGAGACCGTGAATTGGATGCAAAGAATGGAAACGAAAAGGACAATGGAGATTTACAAGAATGAGAAGAAAGAAATTAGAAGAGAAAATCTGTACGATAACACAAAGGGCAGTGCCTTGCTATTTGAGGCTCGAGCCGGTTGCCTAAGGACGAAAACATATCGGAACAAATATTCGGAACTAGATGAGACATGTGTATGCTGCAGTAAAGATCCTGAGACCACTCAGCACATCCTAATGGAATGCGACGGGATCCACCCAGCGAGAACCGTAGGTAACGTGCAACTCCCAGAAGCGCTTGGGTTTAAAGTGGAAGGAAACATAAACAGATCAGCCGTAGAGATCAGCAAGAGACGATTAGAGTACTGGTGGAAAAAAAGCAGGGAAAAGATGGATACGACCTGATCTCTTAAAATCATAGGTAGCGGTACAAGGTAAAATTTTGAAAAAGAATATTAATGAGAGGTATACAAAAATGCTAGATAAAGAACATGTATAGTATACCTGATTAAATCAAGCAGGCTAGGTGACTATTTGTCGCCGCCCCGTTTCAAAGGGGATGCCAATAAATCATCATCATCATCATCATCAGATGCCTCCGCTGTAGTTTAGCTGCTGCCGGAGCTAGCGAGTGCGCTCGGTTGGCACGGTTCTGATCGGTTATTTTTTGCTCCACGCTCGCTTCTGTTCGCATTCACGCTGTGGAGTTGTGCCTCCTTGTGGTGACAATATTTCTACACGTATGTTGCCATGCCATAAGAAGCAATGGAAAGTCGCACGAGACGACAGACGCACCGTTTCGCGCCGTGCTGCACAACAGGCTATGTTTCTGCTAGAAAAGCAGAAAAAAAAACATCCCTTTTCTCGGTGTCTGATGGCGATGACGCACTTAAAGCGTGGCAGCGGGCCGCTGCCGCGTGGCAGCGGGAATGTTTAGAAGATCTGGCTGCAGTTGGAAAGCCAGTTCAATCATATACAGGGAGTCCCAACTATCATGCAACAAGATTTTTTTAAAATATGCAAATGCTCCGTAACGGGACTGAACCAAGGCAATGTTCTCTGACGTCGCTTCTAGATACTCAGATTATTATTTTTTTTTTGAATTCCGCTTATAATTCCATAGCCTTAGTGAATTAATCAACTTCTCAAATATTATTATTAGATGAAAAGCGTCAATGAGAAAATTGTACAGCAATATGAAAAATGCCCGATACAGCTTTCAGTTGCTCAATATGTGTTACATAAAAGTGTTTTTCCCAGCGTGAACGAAGCCCAATTTACATAGAGGTACACACGCTCCTGATGACTTGATGGTAGTGAATACACACAGCTGGTACATTTAGTGGACCTGTACAAAAGAGGAAAAAAAGCACAAGTGAAGTACAAAGGATTAAAAAGAATCTGCAACTTGCACTCAAATATGAACATGTCACTGTGACAACCTGAGTGCTGCTATGTAGCATTTTCTTATCCTGTTACTCTGCGGGCACAAGTGCCCGTCTTGTATGAAGCTGCTTAGCACAGCTTCATGACAGGACTTCTCTATCCGCCATCCGAGAACGCACTCTGTAGCGGTCAGACTCCACTGAGAGACTTGCGGCAACAGGAAGGTAATGTGGGCAACATAAGTACAGATTTTGGTTGCTAAAGCTGTACCAGACCGATGGAAAGCAAATTTTGTAACATACTTTATATCCAAAATACTGGCGACAACTTAGAAGCAGCATGATCAGGTTTTCAAATTGAATAATACAGAGTGAACTTGCCCACAATAAAGCCCACAAGAAACAAGTTCCCGAGGGATTGTCGACGGCAGCTGGCGGTGTCAAGAACAATGAGACGCTGGAAGTGACGCTCTTTAGATGCTGAAGTCTGCCCATGCCAAATCAAATAATTGGCCAAAAATATGTAGGGAACTTGTTCCTTGCAGTTGAGCCTTAAGAATCCCTGCCGCAGGCAACCATAAAGCATTCAAACAACTAGTACCAATGGAATTATGTTAGTGCATTGCTAATGACCAAATAAACCTCTTAACAGCATTGAAGTGTACAAATAAATTGTAAATTGCCACCGGGTTAGGTTATATTAGGTTAGTTTGGGTAGAGTTGACTAGAACTAGTTCTGCTTCCTACACAATGAAATGTTGCCCTTCTTTGCCAGTAGAGTTGACTAGAACTTAAAACTGACTAGAACAATAACAAAAAAGTTTCACATCACCGGATTGTGCCAGTGTTTACTGGTAGCTTGTGGATACACTGAAACCTAATTAGAACAAGCAGGCGGATGCACTAAAAATAGTTCACTATATTAGGAAACTCTTTAAATCCAAACTTACCTATAACGAAATGAAACAAACTTTTGCATTGTGTTTGTTCTACACGAATTTTTTGTCTTCAGTGGAAAAATTAAGCCAGAGGTATCTGCTGTTTCGTAAACAAAACTACGCATAGTAGACAGAAACTTTTACTTGCGCCTTGAACAGCTTGCCAGTCGCTAAAAATAGTGACTCGATTGGATCTTGTACACTGCTGGCACGCTTCCGAGCATTCTCGCCATTTAGACTCAAAAAAAAAAGAAGCCTCTGTTATGAGCAAGTGTTTGACACGAGTATCAGTCAGCAAGTTTTGTGTGTGCGATATAGAGGATAATTCAGTTTATGCTGGTCTGGTTTGTTATATTCAGGTTTCACTGTAGAACTGTACAAAGAGAAGAATGCTATGCAATATGAGTATCGATATTTTCCTTGGCAGTAGCCAACCATGACTTAGGGCACACAATTACTTTGTTATCTAATTTATCTGCTAAAGGGCCAAGGCATGCTCTGTGAAATCCTCTTGAATAATATGCAAAAGAAATGTCCAATACTACTCCACCATATATCGGTTGCCTGCACACACAATGCAACTCGTAAATGCAATCTTTTGGCCGCACACAAACAGTGAGAGAGATTGCGAGTGGAAAATCGTCCATGTTGCCTTTTTGTATGCCTTTCAGCAAATGTCCGCACAGCATACTCTGATTAAGGTTTAAATTTTCTGGACTCCTATCTGATATGCTAAATAATACATATTTGCTATTGCAAACAAGCCACAGTCAAGCGTGTTGCACTAGTTTTGTGCCCCTTTAGTGTGAGTGGTCAGCTTTGGCGACTGTAACTTTCGCATACGACAGATTTGCCTGACGGCATCAGAAGGAGTATCTTGGTCAATTGAGTCATATGTTTTCATCAGCATCAGCATTGCTTACTGTAAGCCAGTGATCGGGGTTTCGGACATGCAAGATTTGAATAAAAGGGCTCCTTTACTTGAGTATATAGCAAAACGCTGGCCAAGAAGCAGATCTTGAAAGCCATCCCAATCAGGAAATTTTTCATGAATTAAGTATTATGCTGATATTGAGGTGCCCTGTACTAAAGCATTTAAATCAGCACCTGTAAGAGAGTAGCGTTTGCAGAGGTTTAACATGTCTACTGTCGCCGTTGCAACGCCTACTATATTTATTTGCGATGACAAAAACTTGAGCTTAACAGCTTTGACTTTGTTTGGCCGTCCTCTTCTTGCTTTTACCAAAGATACAAGCTTTGTACTATTTGAATGTCTCCAACTGCTTGTAGCAGTAGTTTGGGGTAATGGAGCTGGTGTGCCTTGTAAGCTAAATGTAATTTGATTACTAGGAAAGGTGGTTAAGTTCCTGAAGAATGCCTCGCATGATGCTCTATTAGCTGCTTCTCACCGCAATTAGCTCATACATTAGCAACAGCCTTGGAAATTTCACAAAGTGTCTTGTAGATGTAGGAATACTTTTCTTGTGCAGTGTCCAGCTTCGCAGATAGCGGCAGCTGAATACTGCTTGTAACTACTGGTGTGGCACTACAGGCCATGCAGCTGTCGCTCAGGAAACGATCTTTGCACCACCTGTCCAGTATGCATGCTTTGTCGAAAAGGTCTTGCTGGGCAAAATGTCGAGCTGGTAAAATGTGCGCACAAGGCAAACTGTACAGATTATAAAAAGCACACATGCAACGCGTCAGGCATAATGAAACACTGTGCTCGGAACTTGCGGAAGTCACAACTTAAGAATTAGCCGTGGAAGTGACCAGATAATCTACTCCTTTAAACCGTTCATACTGCTCAAGTATTTTACCTGTGGCCTCAGAAGTACAATTACGGGACAAGGCTAGCTGAAATGGCTCACTGGCATGATGGCATCACTTACATTTTGGTTCAGCTTCATTTCCTTAAACTTGGAAAATTTAGTGCTTCTATGGCTTGCACCAAATGCATGCTTGAAGTGCATGCTTGAAGTCATCACACTGGGAGACAGCCTCTGGCACACCTGCTTCTCAAGCACTGGCCTCTCCCATGCTTCTGTGTGGCTCACCTAATTCTCCTGACACAAGTGGTGCTTGCACCTCGACCAGGGATCATTGGTTCATCAGGCCTCCCCTCGACATTTCCCCTACTTGGTACACATGTGCCATAGAAAATGGGGGAAGGCAGGCTGTCCCAGGTCCACCAAGCCTTGCTACCCTAGCAACAAATACGGACACCGCCAGCAAGTGAAAAGTCAGCACCTTGAAGGGTTCTGGTCGGCTGGTTGGTGTTCCTCTGGAAGGGAGCTGTGCTAGCTATCCAGACAGGAGCTGGTGCTGTGCAAGATCCACTTGCTGCATGAGAAGATATGAAAATATGCAAACCAAGTGGGGGAAACTCAGCCTCAGAGATGGCAGGGATGCTGTCGTGCCGAGTTCAGCTGGTCCATGAAGAAGGTGCCTGGGTCTCCTTGTAGCACTGCTGGATGCGGCTTCTCTCCAGATGGATGGACAGGCTGCAGGCCACCTGGTACAGGTAGTCTTTCAGCACCTTGTTACCAAAGCGGCTTGGCCGGACACCATCTCTGCTCAGGTAGCTGGGCAAGTCATCCACGAGAACACCCAGGAAAGCGAAGCCACACTCGTGGCAGTACTGCATCAGGGCAGCATTAACTTTTATGTAGTTATCATTCAACCAATAGAACTGAGCTTCCCATGGGCAGTGCTGATTCTGCCCCAAGGAAGAATGGCAGAAAAAGCTACATGCACCACGGGATTCCTTTCAATGATACCCTGAGCGAGCTGGCGATACTTGTCGATGCACACACTGACACGTTCAACAGTGTTGTTAGTGCCAACGTGCACGATGACAACATCAAAACCAGCTAGCTTGTCAGCAATCATTGACAGCAAGTATTCAATCCTTATTCCTCTATGCGCGGCAACACTGACTGACAAACTACGACGCGATGAGAAATACTCGTCCACGTATTTCACCATCGAGTCGCCGGCAACCAAAACACTTACTTTGCAAGCAATACAATCTAAAATGACACCGAGAAGAAGAAAAGAAAAAAAAACTGCGAGAAAATAAAGCTGAGCTCTTTCACAAACGAAAGAAGGCTACCTTCTAGTCGGCACTATATATGTTGACAAATTCGAGAAATACGTGCTAGGGATGAACGAAGCAAGCGGTCGCGAACAAGAGCAGCAAGATCGGCAGATACGCGACAAATACAATCAAAATACGATCAAAATACTTAAGAAAAGATTAATATAACGCTAGCAAATATAAAATAACGCTGCAATGCAGCTTTAGCGCATATAAAAGAATGATGTTGAAGGCCTACGAGGATGCAGCAGAACCAGGCCTTGGGACCAGCACCAGTGGCAGCAGAAAAGCACGACCCGCAAGCGCGGCTGACGGGATGATGCGTACTGAATGGTCACGTGCTAACAACAAGAAATCAAACTACGCGCCCACAAAAAAAACTGAAATATGCGTATACCTGTCATATTGCTAATAAATTTTTTGTACTTTGTAAGGTGCTTACGTACATCACATCGCAAGGAGTCATTGTGTAATTAGTGGCCTTGCCATCAGAAACCCCCCACACTTTCAGAACCCCCCCCCCCCTGCAGTTCTGTCTGTGACCAACATGCCTGGTATGCCACCATTCGTTTCAATGTCCGTATTTATCAGCAAAAGTGTGAAAGAACCAGGTTTGTGCACGAAACGGTTTCCTCGGGGTGTTTGCCTTGAAGCCCATGGTGGTAATCACAGGAAACGGGGTGGATCCAGACTAGCACCATAGGAGAAGCCTTCATCGAAACAAATATGGAGGGGGGTTACTGCATGCTCAAATTTGTGAGCTCACAAGTTTGCCATGACCGAGTCGTGTCAGAAGTTGATGAAGCCTACTTGGTTAATGAATAACCACATAGGCTAAAATTATTTAGGTACTGTTTATGAGGACTACATATTTGCTGGAAATCTCTGAAAAAATTGTGCAAGCGCAGAATAACACCCTTCAGTAGTGGTGACGTCCTTTAAAGAATGAAAATGTATCAGTTGTACCTGTGTGGTGAATACAGTTACATTAGAAAAAAAAGAACTCGGCAATGGAAACAAAATTCAAAGAGTAGTACGCCAAATTGTATATTGCCTCTTCTTTAGGACTAGATGAATGCAATTAATTATAATAATCAATTGAAAATCGAACACCAACAACAAGAATAAAAATAAATACATGTTTCAGCTCCTACATGAGAGCCATGATTGTGAACAAAGCTCCAGTTGAACCTTGTCTAATTTTTCATTTTTGTGGTTGGCGTCCAGTTTTAAACTACTTACCATGCCTCTTTCGACCACACCAGACGAGCTTCCGTCAATCTCTTCACTACCTCAATGCAAATGATTAGAGGTTAGCAAATATAAAATTTTGCTACTGGCAATAGTAAGTATCGAATAGTCGAATACAGATGCATACATTTACAGCAGGCATATTTATCTTGGTATAATTAAGCACCATGCTTGTACTGACTAAAAAAAAATACGGCAAACTATCAGGAAGGATTAGGATTATTTTTAAACACAAGCTCACTAGTTGTCATTTAAAAACTGCACAAACACCTCTCAAAATCTTTAGATCCTGGAGGCAAACAAGGTTTCTAAGAATGAATAGCTGCTGTGTGACTAGCTGTAAAAAAGTACTAAATAAATGGTTGCCAAAAAGATATCAGAAGTAGTGAAAACGGAAGACAAACACTGCTGAAGACTTGTTTGCTGTAAAAACATGTAAAAGGATATGTTGCAAAAAAAATCACTGGTTATAAAAAATTTACACGACTAGACTGTCAATAACACTAAATGATAGACTATAAGCAAAAATCGGGGTTGTCATGCAGCCTTCCGTCATGGAACCAAAAACAACGCTTGCATTCCCCATTTTGTTTCTGCATTGCTTAGAAAACTTTTGTTGTTTTACTTGTGAAAATTTGTGATACTTTGTTAGCAGACAGAGTACAGTAACAACTTTAATGCTCCTTTATTATATTTGGCAAATTTTACTTAATCAAAAATGCTGAATAGGTAATTATTTGGAATACAAATAGTTAGCATGTAATGTTCGATTCATATTCAACACTTCAAATATTCTTCCACCCCTACAAATAATACTTCCTTTACCAGTGTTCATTCCAAAGGCGCCTCCTCCCCCCTTCTTTATGTGTACTCGGCATCCACCTCTAAAATCCTGAGGCATACTGATGTTATGCCGTGGGGCAACCCAAGCAAATAAAAAAAATCCTGACGCATGATTACATTTGCATTGTGTGGTAAGTACCATTCTGCAATAGCTTTGATCTGCCTGCTATGCTGAGATATATCTCACACACTTGTGAAAGTGAAGTAGTGCTTCTCAAGAATCGTGTCCGAACTGCAGACACCACAACATAAGCTGGGATATTCAAAAAGACAAGTACGTGTTTTGCTCGCCAAGCGACTTTTAGTGTGCTCATTTATGTAAGGTGTGCTATTATATGAATACTGTAATTTGCTAACGCAAAGAAAAAACAAGCCAGCATCCCTTGCTTTATATATATGCTCTGAACCAAGAAAGTATATTTTAGGAAGAAGATCCGAAATAAACACAAATATGCCTGCACTTACTGGCATAAAATAATTCTCAATGCAATAATATGAATGAGGCTAGCAGCTTGAATTAAAGCGACGTACCGTGCTTTCCAAAGCATTCCCTAACTTACCTGTGTTGCTCAGCATCATTCAAGAAGGTTTCACCAGATTAATTTTTCATTTTAATAAATTAGACCATTCTGTCTCGTAATAGGTCATGCAGTTTACTTAATTTTTTGAAGTCACATGTCAGGAAATCAGTGCTAGAAGAGAGTATAGCACTCTCTTCTAGCACAGCTGCATAACATCAAGGAACTTTCTAAAAACACACATGATTCATGATCATTCACTGTGTTAGTAACTACCTCCCACTGAAGCAGACTGAGAACACATCTGGGCATTGCATTCAATAGCTGATGTAAAATGAGAAAATTGGAGCTTGTAGGTATGAATGAACCAAGTAAATAAGAAATATAGGTTCCCAATCTTCTAGTTCTGAGTGTGGCAGCATTTAAAAAAACACATTGCAACTGAAAGTTGCAAAACATGCTGAAATAACTGAAATAGGTAGATTTAATAGACCAATAAACAGAAACTACCAATTCCCAACATTTCTAAATACTTTTCCTCGCACTACCCTCATAAAGATCACTTTGCTTAATTGCTCACACCTCTGCCTTAATTCTATAATTCCCTACCCTCGATGCTTTGCCCATGCTGATTGAAACCTTGCACGAAGGTGAGGGCGAAAGCAGCTTGTGTTGTGAGGCAAGCTGCCCACGTCTGGTAGCCACATGTCAGTTTCTCAGAGTAAATGAAAGGGAAGCCATGAGGGTAAGTCAAAGAGAAGACGGATACCTTGGTTCAATGATAAAGGAAAATGCCAAAATGGAACTATTGGACAGTCCAGAGAATCAGCAAAACTGACATAGATAGGAAAAACTGGAAAGATGCATCATGGTGTATATTTATGTTATACAGGTCTCAGTCAAGTTAAAAGATTTTTACTGTCTAATAAACTTCTACGACAATGCATGACCAGCGATACTGTATATGGAACTGAAACAATTTTAGAAAGTCATCTAGAAGTCAGGATAGAGAACTGACTGAAGTGAGGGTCTAAGGTGGATGAAGTTGAAGCAGAATGTGAAGATGCATCTTAAAAAATGGCATCCAACACACGCATTATGTTGGCAAAGATTGGACTCAATGGTCAAGAAGAAATTCACTAAGATAATTTATTAGTACACATAGATGAGAGGGCAGCAGCAATACAGCAGAGATAACTGTAATGCCAGAGAAAAGGACGTCAGTCTAAAATTAACAGTTGATCAGAAGAATTATTAGGCATGGGCGCAGCCTTACGTAGAATTCCGTATGGTATGCATGATGTGAGAGTTGCATCTCATAAAAAACCGTGGCCTTACGCGCCTCATGTATGAAATGATGCGGGCTAAGATGAGTGTATCAAGGATAGCATCAAAAGGGGGGCCTCCTCCAAAAAGAGAACAAAAGGGAGAGCGAGGGACTTCCCAGTCAAAAAAAGCAATTGACTCCAATTGGGAATTTCCCATTGGTACCAATTGGAAGATTTCTAATCGTAAATTAGTACATGATGATGATGATAAAAATGTATTTATTGTCGGATGGCTCGAAGGCCTATTATGTCGAATAGCAAGGGGAGAGGGAAGGAGAAATTAGAGCCGTCCTAGAAGCTGCATGTCCTTGGCGAAACCCAAGAGCGAGTCCGAATGGCCCTGTCGGAATCTGCCACTCCAGTTGCCGGCCTAATCCACTCCTCGTAGGACGACACTTGCACCGCCCTCAGGTGGTGGTCCTGCTGCTTAGCGTAGCGCTGGCACTCCCAAAACAAATGGGCTGCGGATGGTCGCGTGGCCACGCCGCAGTCAGGACACCTGTGCGGCTCCTGGGGTGCTTCTTCGTCCTCGGAGGCTGTCGAGGGGCCAGGTTCCTGCGACGGGATGGAGTCAGGAGAAGGGAAAGGAGGGCGTCTCTCCCGGCGTGGCTGGTACTGCCGCCACCGCTCCAGCACGTCCGGTGTGAGGACGAAGCCGGAACGGAGCCTATGCAGCAGAACCTGCCCCGACCTGGGAAGACCCACGGGAAGTGGGTTTGGGTCTGGCGGGCCACTCGCACGGAGTTCCCTCTTGCGTCGGCTGGCTGCTACTCTCAGTCTGGGTCATACGGTGGTCCTTTTGTCGTGCTAGTTGTGCTGGTGCTGAGGGTCTCTGAAGGATCCCGGGAGATGATGCGGTTGGAAAGAAGGGCGCGCGCCGCCTCATGGGCTCTCTCATTTCCCTCGATGCCCTGGTGACCAGGGATCCAATGAAGCGTTGCAGTGACCCCGCGGACCTCTGCACGCCTGAAGGCCTGCTTGACGAGAAGAACTTCTGATGAGGCTGTGTGGCGAGACTTGCAAGCATGCAGCGCATATTGGGAGTCTGTGTATATATCAATGTGTTTTGCATGCGTGTTGCTTGAGACCCGGTCTACTGCCCAGCCTATCACCCGGAGTTCAAGTTTCGTTGGGTCGTCGGCATCAGCAGTTATCAGGGGCGTAGCCAGAAATTTTTGACGGGGGGAGGGGGGGGGGGCAAGCGTCTGCTTTGCTCTACGTGACGTCGATAATAAATATCGGTAGTTTAAGGGACTCTATACATGCAAATCAAAGACATGGGACCCCCCCCCCCTCGCGTGTGCGTGAGGTTGTGAAGAAATTAAGTAAAAAGTAAGCTCAGTAAAATACAGTACGACAGGTACAGTGGGCGTTTGGAGCAACGGTCTGTCATCGCGCCACTGAATGGACCAGTCTTCGAAAACGCATCATTGAGACGACCCGCCCGATCGGAGAAGACATCATTAATTGTTAATCTTTATTAAGCGTAGATGGCGTCGTCCTCGCCGGGGCGCAGTGCGTTCAACACGTCAAGGACGGCTATACACGTGAAAATGCACGTGTGACCAGGCTATACCTTGTCCCATAGAAATAGCTTGTTCGCTGCGTCTTTGCGCTAGAAAACTTAAATACGCGCAAAAACGCGTAATGCTTTTTTTTCGAAGCTTTCGTCGCCCTGCTCCCTCATACGAGGGGGTTGCATTTCCTGCGGCAAGTGCATGGGCCGCTGTGTCTTCCGCTGTGTGCGAGCGTGCAGCCGTCATTTGCCTTTACGTCAACACATTCAGAATTGTACAGAATATTTAGCCGCACAGCATATATAGATATGGCATGTGTACGCATTTTAAGTAGTGCGTGCAACTCATTTCTGCTTCACTTACGCCGATGCAAACAGGAAGCGGCCTTGTACCTCACAGAATCTCGACTGATTGATGTACTAGTGATGCAGGAATGAACTCCGGTCTTGTTCAGTGCATAGTGCACATAATCAATTTCTCAGGACGCGTGAACTCCGACGACAACTGTCAGCGCCTGCAACAAGGGTTTACTTACGCTGTACTGCGCACAGCAGTAATCCATGCTTGTCGGCTGTCTGTTAATTTCGTGCATTCTGTTGCGAGTCGGTGGAATTTCACTGCTGGCATTAACCCCTTCGTGTGTACATTGCTGGTTTGGGATTCCACAACACAACAGCAACTACCAGCCTTCCCTAATTGCTGGTTTGGGATTCAACAACACAACAGAAACTACCAGCCTTCCGTAGGGGCGCAATCGCAAACAAGAGACGTTTCGCGCGCAGACGTTCTTGCGCAAGCGCGACCTAACCGGCACCTGAAGGGAAGCAGCGGAAATGTATACCAGAAATTTCGACCGCCTGGGGTCTTTAACGTGCACCTAAATCTAAACGGGCCTCGAGCATTTTGCGGCCGCCACATTCTCGCCGAAAACCTCACAGAGTGTCAAAGCCTTGAAAAACGCCGTGACAGTTTTTTCCATATGCAGACATGATTCGCTTTAAATTACCAACCCTAACGGAAGCGCCCAGGAATGAAATTGTGATAGTAGCACCGGTTTCTTGCATTATGTCAGCGCGAAGCGACGAGAACAAAGGGTGGGTAAGTGGGGGGGGGGGGTGCGAAAAAATTTCGGGGGGGGGGGTTGAACCCCCCTCCCCCTGGCTACGCCCCTGGCAGTAATGAACGTAGAATGTGTCGCACAAGAACCAACTACGTGGTAGGCGACTGCTCCCTCACTGGTGCGCGGGTCGAAAGCTGCGTCATTGTACACTTGTTCTTGGCTTGGTGGTGCATCTGCCAGACTCTGCGCATGACGCGCAGCAAATGCTGCCCGACGGTGCGCATGTTCTGCGCCCATGTTTCGGGGCGTTGGTGTAGTGTTGACGACAGCGATGTCATCCCAAGGTGGAATTTCCGATGGCAGTTGGGGTAAAGTTGATATGTCCTTTCCCATGTAGGCCAGTAGTGCCCTGCCTTGTCTGGTGTGCTTCAGGCGCTCCTCGTGGCCTGCCTTCGATGTTTCGATAGTTGCGCAGAGGGTAGGCAACTTCGCATATCGATGCAGCTCCTCGACACGTGTGTGCTTCGGGAGCCCTGTGATGATGCGGAGAGCTGCTCTGTGGAGTACCTCTAGCTGTGACCAGTGCCGAGCAAGCAGGTCATAACAGCGTGCTCCGTATATCGCTCAGGATGTCAGCAAAGCACTCACAAGTTTTCGGCATACGTCGGTACCAGCACCACCCATGCGGAAGCAGATCCGTTTTATGAAGTGCATAGTCTTGTGCCACATCCGGCGAAGGTCAGCGAGCCACGCATCCCCTATGCCTGTGTGGTCAATAGGTATCTTGAGAACGCGTACTGGTTTTTCCGATCGCTGCAGTGTTTCGCCTCCGAGAGTGAGTGTGAGGGCAGCTTCATCTTGCGCTGAGCCTCGGATCACCACGTACGTTGTCTTCTCTGGAGATGGCCGCATACCACTTTGTGGCAGGTAGTGATCAATAACGTCAAGTGCCGCCTGTAGGGTCATAACTGGACGAATTGAACCAACTGGAGACCAATTGGTTTTTGTTGAAGTGACCAATTGTACCCAATAGGTGCCAATTGGTTTGAAACCAATTTGTTCGAATGGCCAATTGCACCAGTGGGCAATACCAATACCATATTAGAGCACTGCACGGGCCGATTTTTTCAGTCCGAGCCCGGCCCGTGCCCGTTTTTACGTTGGGCGGCCCGCTCGAGCCCGATCAAAACTTTTATGGCGACGCCCGGCCCGGCCCGCCACCCCTTTACCTTAGGCCCGAGCCCGGCCCGAGCCCGGCTCGAAACTGGCCCGAACCCGGCCCGAGACCGAAAAATACATGTTTTTCAGAGTTGAGACGCCCGATAATATCTCGCTGCACGTTACATGCACACCACCATAAAGCCCGAGCCCGGCCCGGGCCCGCGCCAAAAAACCCGAGCCCGGCCCGGGCCCGGGTCAAAAAGCACACGCTGTGCCCGAGCCCGGCTCGAGCCCGTGAAAAAACTGCTCTACCCTGCCCGGCCCACGGGCCGGGCCGGGCCCGGGCTTTCGGGTAAGCCCGAGCCCGTGCAGTGCTCTATACCACATATATACTCCACAAAGCAAACCTAAATAGGATTCCAGCTGTCAGAAACAGGTTTGCTATAGCCTTAGTACTGCATGCATATATAGCTATAACTCATTCCAGTTTCCATGAATGGGTATATAAACTGAAAGTATGATTTCCCAGTTGGTTATGTTCTAGCAATGCTATTCCTATTGGTAGTGCAATTAGACTCAGTGGGGAATGTAAGGTGGGCCTAGCTGGTTCAAACTGGCAAGTCCAATTGGACTCGATTGGTTACATCCCTGACTCAATCGTAACCAATTGGAGGTAAGGATTTCCCAATGGACCCAGTTGATTCCAACTGGCAAGTCCAATTGGACTCAATTGGTTGACTCAATCGTAACCAGTTGGAACTAGGGATTTTCCAGTCGATTCCAATTGGGTCCAGTTCCATTCAATTGGCAACTCCAATTGGTTTCTGCTCTCACCCAATCATAACAAGTTGGAAGTAAGGATTTTCCACATGGTTCTTATTGGTCCCAGTTGATTCCTATTGGAAAACCTAATTGGAGTGTATTGTTTTTTTTTTTTGCCTTGGCTTCAATGTAACAAATACAAGTTATACATGTCACAATTAATTCCAACGTGTCTAGGGGAAGACACAAACTTCCAGGGCCCTCCACCTGAATCTGCCAATGGACTAGACAAAATGGTGTATGTATATACATATTGCGGTGTGATAGGCATAAAGTACTATACTTTTTCATACTTTGTTACCCTTTAAACTTAGGCCATTGTTGTTTTAATATAGCAGTTGCCGACTGGCAGCTAAAACGTAAATCTATAGCAAATCAGTGCTCTCTTCTAGCACTGATTTCTTGACATGTGACTTCAAAAAAATTAAGTAAACTGCATGACCTATTTCGAGACAGAATGGTCCAATTTAATAAAATGAAAAATTAATCTGGTGAAACCTTCTTGAATGATGCTGAGCAACACAGGTAAGTTAGGGAATGCTTTGGAAAGCACGGTACGTCGCTTTAATTCAAGCTGCATGCCTCATTCATATTATTGCATTGAGAATTATTTTACGCCAGTAAGTGCAGACATATTTGTGTTTATTTCTGATCTTCTTCCTAAAATATACTTTCTTGGTTCAGAGCATATATATAAAGCAAGGGATGCCGGCTTGTTTTTTCTTTGCGTTAGCAAATTACAATATTCATATAATAGCACACCTTACATAAATGAGCACACTAAAAGTCGCTTGGCGAGCAAAACACGTACTTGTCTTTTTGAATATCCCAATTATGTTGTGGTGTCTGCAGTTCGGACACGTTTCCTGAGAAGCACTACTCGACTTTCACAAGTGTGTGAGATATATCTCAGCACAGCAGGCAGATCAAAGCTATTGCAGAATGGTACTTACCACACAATGCAAATGTAATCATGCGTCAGGATTTTTTTTATTTGCTTGGGCTGCCCCACGGCATAACATCAGTATGCCTCAGGATTTTAGAGGTGGATGCCGAGTACACATAAAGAAGGGGGGAGGAGGCGCCTTTGGAATGAACACTGGTAAAGGAAGTATTATTTGTAGGGGTGGAATAATATTTGAAGTGTTGAATATGAATAGAACATTACATGCTATTTGTATTCTAAAATAATTACCTATTCAGCAATTTTGATTAAGTAAAATTTGCCAAATATAATAACCGAGCATTAAAGTTGTTACTGTACTCTGTCTGCTAACAAAGTATCACAAATTTTCACCAGTAAAACAACAAAAGTTTTCGAAGCAATGCAGAAACAAAATGGGGAATGCAAGCGTTGTTTTTGGTTCCATGACGGAAGGCTGCATGACAACCCCGATTTTGCTTATAGTCTATCATTTAGTGTTATTGACAGTCTAGTCGTTTAAATTTTTTATAACCCAGTGATTTTTTTTGCAACATATCCTTTACATGTTTTTATAGCAAGCAAGTCCTTCAGCAGTGTTTGTCTTCCGTTTTCACTACTTCTGATATTTTTTGGCAACCATTTATTTAGTACTTTTTTACAGCTAGTCATACAGCAGCTATTCATTCTTAGAAACCTTGTTTGCCACAGGATCTAAAGATTTTGAGAGGTGTTTGTGCAGTTTTTAAATGACAATTTTTTCAATCAATCAATCAATCAATATTTATTTGACGACAAAATCAAATACAGGGTGGGTGTAAGTACACATTCGGAGGTCCCGAAGTAACAACTGTCGGGGGGACCTCCTAACAAGACATGAAAAGGGCGGTTAGTAGGATCGTGGCAAACAGCGAGTCATGTCATATATATATATATATACAATTATATATAATCGGAAATGAACGGTAAGAGAGGAAAAAAAATCTTTTAAAAACATCACAAGTATACCACACAGTTAAAAAGAAAGAAAAAAATTGCATAAATCATTAAGATAACTCGCAGAAATTCAAACGAGGATAAATGGCACGTAAAACTAACAACGAGAAGTATCAATTTATAGGCAAATTCGGTGACTCGGTAATTTGGACAGTACATTGCATAATAGTGAATCGAACAACATCTAATATTTCTACGTGGTTAAATTATACTATGTGTCAGATCAAGTGTTCATGAAATGCTCCTTCGTTCTACGCTTGAATGATAATAATGTAGATGACCTTCATATAGATGGTATTGAATTCCAAACAGA
The DNA here is from genome assembly GCF_013339745.2 of Dermacentor silvarum. Taxonomy (NCBI): domain Eukaryota; kingdom Metazoa; phylum Arthropoda; class Arachnida; order Ixodida; family Ixodidae; genus Dermacentor; species Dermacentor silvarum. The sequence goes on along the minus strand of NC_051158.1, from coordinate 155,181,552 downwards.
ATGCCTAAAAACGCGACGGTAAATTTCCCATAATTAGTTCTTGCTTTTGGAAGAAGAAGATTGAGTTGTGCTGAAAATCTTGTGTTGTTATAATTTATTAGGCTAGAGCGAGTAAAACCTGGAATATTAAGCTCGGCATTTATCAGACAAAACATAAGCAGTGACAGCTTATGATTAAATAACATGCGTAAAGGTAAAACATTTAGGGAACGGAATATGGGAGCAGAGGGAGATGTATGCGATTGGAATGCAATTAGTCGTAGTGCCTGCTTTTGCAAAACTTCTAGCTGATGAAGATGTATGGCATATGTATTACCCCAAGATGACAGGCAGTATGAGAGATGACTGTGTATGTATGCGTAATATAAAGACATGAGAATGGTTTGCTGAAATGAAGAGCGCGTTTTTATGATGATGTGAATACCAAATGAGATTTTTTGAATAAGTGATTGAATATGGTACTGGAACTTTAGGTTCTCATCTAGTACTACACCAAGAAATTTAGTAGACGCGGATCTTCTAAGTACATTATTATTTAGAGACACTACAATAGAGTCAATGTGATAAGTTCTTGAAGAATGGAATACCATAAGTGTTGTCTTAGATGGGTTAATGGATAGCTTGTTTTTTACGCACCATGAATGACATTCGCTAGGTCAGCGTTAAGCTTATCCTGCAATGCGAGTAAATTTTTATCAGATGCGAAAATAGTGGTGTCATCAGCATAAAGGTCACTACCTCTGTTTAAAATAATCCTAATCTTCCCTGTTAGTTTGCCGTATCATTTTTTTTTGTAGTCAGTACAAGCATGGTGCTTAATTATACCAAGATAAGTATGCCTGCTATAAATGTATGCATCTCTATTCGACTATTCGATACTTACTATTGCCAGTAGAAAAATTTTATATTTGCTAACCTCTAATCATTTGCATTGAGGTAGTGAAGAGATTGACGGAAGCTCGTCTGGTGTGGTCGAAAGAGGCATGGTAAGTAGTTTAAAAGTGGACGCGAACCACAAAAATGCAAAATTAGACAAGGTTCAACTGGAGCTTTGTTCACAATCATGGCTCTCATGTAGGAGCTGAAACATGTATTTATTTTTATTCTTGTTGTTGGTGTTCAATTTTCAATTGATTATTATAATTATTTGCATTCATCTAGTCCTAAAGAAGAGGCAATATACAATTTGGAGTACTACTCTTTGAATTTTGTTTCCATTACCGAGTTCTTTTTTTCTAATGTAACTTTATTCACCACACAGGTACAACTGATACATTTTCATTCTTTAAAGGACGTCACCACTACTGAAGGGTGTTATTCTGCGCTCGCACAATTTTTTCAGCGATTTCCAGCAAATATGTAGTCCTCATAAACAGTACCTAAATAATTTTAGCCTATGTGGTTATTCATTAACCAAGTAGGCTTCATCAACTTCTGACACGACTCGGTCATGGCAAACTTGTGAGCTCACAAATTTGAGCATGCAGTAACCCCCCTCCATATTTGTTTCGATGAAGGCTTCTCCTATGGTGCTACTCTGGATCCACCCCGTTTCCTGTGATTACCACCATGGGCTTCAAGGCAGACACCCTGAGTTAAACTTTTCGTGCACAAACCTGGTTCTTTCACACTTTTGCTGATAAATACGGACATTGAAACCAAGGGTGGCATACCAGGCATGTTGGTCACAGACAGAACTGCAGGGCGGGGGTTTCTGAAGTGTTCACCTAGTGGACACGTCCATTTCTTCTGCTGAGTGTTGATGGCTGGGGGCACCTGCCTCGTACTCGCGCATGCCCCCAGCCCAGCTAATCAGAAATTAGGCAGCAGTTGAAATGCATATGTCCATTCGTTGGATACTTACAGAATACACCTCCTCTGCTCTGTCCTATCTTTCTGCCCTTCCCCATGTAATTTAATCAGTAAACTACTTGTTCATATATTGGTCACCTTAATCAATGTTCCAATAGCTCAACGCTTAAATAGGTATGTGCAAGTAAGGCACTGTAAACCCAAGCAGTTAGGTTGTTGATTGCCACCATACAGACCCAACCAATGGCTTCACTGTAGCTTTTCATATTAACTGAACTTTGAATGCAGAGACGGCAGACTATAAAAACAGAGTAGCATTTCTCTAATGTGCATCACCCCCTACACTTTTTTGTGTTGTTACAATCGGTATATTCAACCCAAACGAAGTAAAAACAAAAAAATTTGTGACATTAATTTCATTTTACTGCCTCATTTTTAGAGGTGTAGCAAGATTCTTTAATTCCATTACGAGTTGTTACTCAGGTTTCCATCTTAATTTATTTCTCATGCTCCAAATACGGCGACAACTTCCCTCTCATCCACAGCTATCAAGGCGTTATGGCACCTTCGGACGTTATCTGAGCTGAGTAAACGCTACAGATTGCATAATTTCTCAATACATTTCACAGCTTGCTTCACCTTTAGTTTCTCATTAAAGCCAGCACTTCTCTTGTGACCATCTTTGAAGAGCTTGTAGTAATGTATACCTAACATAAAGGATGGGTGCTTTGTAGTGCTAGCATGCTCTGTCCTAGAGTATATTGTTGAATGGAAAAATTGCAGAACTCATGTCTGACAAACGTCGCATCAAGCATCGGTGTTTGCTATTCCACCTGGTGTTTCAATTTTACAGCATGTACACATTTTACGAGTGCACCACTAAAAAAGGTTCAAAGCTCTTCCTGAAAACTTTCAGAAGCACTTATCACAATCAATTCCCCATATAAGTGGTTTTGCTGAGAGAATACAGGGATACAAGCATAATTAGACAATGAGGAATGTGGGTAGAAACACTATTCTTAGCACACATGTTTTTTGATGAACTGCTTCTATACTGGTGAAATCTGTGCTTTTAATAAAAGTACACCATGCTGCTTCATCACTCCATGCCAACTGCAAGTATCCTGTACCAGGAAGTCAAACCAAAATGTCGGATGTTCAGACTGTGAAAATAAAAACGAGTTTGAAACGTTGACGTGTAAAAAGTAAAGCACACTTGAGAAAATGAACACATCACAACAACAAATCCAACGATCAGAATTACATTTGAGAGCAAACATATTCTCTATGGCACAATGAAGAAACCTTATTCCTCCGGCGTTGTTTTTTTTTTTGAGAAAAGATGAAAGTGCATGTGTTATGTCCCATTTTGTGTACCTTTCACCTTTTCACACACAAAAAGATGTCTTAACGTGTCAACTGTCTTTGCATAGCCATTTCTCTGCTCACACCATAATGCGTACCTACAGTTAAGGATGTAGTAATGCTTAGCTTGAATGAACCAACACCAGCTACGTGCACTGTGCTGCTAAACATGGCAATTTAAGTTAGGTTCACGCACAGCACATTCATGTGCTATATACGTTTGCTCTTGGTTGTAGGTAAGATAAATGAAAGGAAGGCAGGTAAATAAAAATGGTACCTGATGTGCTATGCAGAAGTGCTCTCCCCATTTGGACAGAAGCCAAGCACAACCGCAGTGATCAAACAGACAACTTATACAACATTTCAAATCTAGGAACTGAATGCGCTGGAGATTTTTCTGAATTCATGGAAAAAATCTAGATGCTAAAGGTGATGCATATATAAAAAGGCTCTGCTCAAACTGGTAACGCTATGTGTAGCTTTGTTTTACAAAATGTGCCCTACCACTGGTCGCCCAAGCTGAGGCTGTAGTCCAGTTGCAACTGCAAATCACTCAATTATGTCTAGGGCACACTTGAGCAAATGCGGATGAAAATTATTGCAACACTGAGAATGTGCTAGAGGCTTCAATAAAGCAGCTGATAGCCTGCATGGACTGGAGCAAGACAAGTGCGTTTTGGGTCTAGGTACGTGCACGTACAGCTTGAAGCTATTGGACGCTATTTAATATATTTTACATACTTGAGTTACTTCTTCGTTTCAGGCAAGAAATATGTATTTTGTATCCTTTCCATTGTTACATCTGGATACCCAGGATACCACAGGTCTGTTTTTGGCATCTGATTTCTTCTCAGAGAACTACCCGTCTAAAAAAATTTCACAGGTACTTAACCCCAACCTCTCTTTAGAAGAGCCTGGGTTTTGAACATGGCAAGGCCACTAATTACACAATGACTCCTTGCGATGTGATGTACGTAAGCACCTTACAAAGTACAAAAAATTTCATAGCAATATGACAGGTATACACATATTTCAGTTTTTTTTTGTGGGCGCGTAGCTTGATTTCTTGTTGTTAGCACGTGACCATTCAGTACACATCATCCCGTCAGCCGCGCTTGCGGGTGGTGCTTTTCTGCTGCCACTGGTACTGGTCCCAAGGCCTGGTTCTGCTGCATCCTCGTATGCCTTCAACATCATTCTTTTATATGCGCGAAAGCTGCATTGCAGCGTTATTTTATATTTGCTAGCGTTATAATAATCTTTTCTTAAGTATTTTGATTGTATTTTGATTGTATTTCGCGTATCTGCCGATCTTGCTGCTCTTGTTCGCGACCGCTTGCTTCGTTCATCCCTAGCACGTATTTCTCGAATTTGTCAACATATATACTGCCGACTAGAAGGTAGGCTTCTTTCGTTTGTGAAAAAGCTCAGATTTATTTTCTCGCAGTTTTTTTGCTTTTCTTCTTCTCGTGTCATTTTAGATTGTGTGCTTGCAAAGTAAGTGTTTTGGTTGCCGGCGACTCGATGGTGAAATACGTGGACGAGTATTTCTCATCGCGTCGTAGTTTGTCAGTCAGTGTTGCCGCGCATAGAGGAATAAGGATTGAATACTTTCTGTCAATGATGCTGACAAGCTAGCTGGTTTTGATGTTGTCATCGTGCACGTTGGCACTAACAACACTGTTGACAGTGTCAGTGTGTGCATCGACAAGTATCGCCAGCTCGCTCAGGGTCATTGAAAGGAATCCATGGTGCATGTAGCTTTTTCTGCCATTCTTCCTTGGGGGCAGAATCAGTACTGCCATGGGAAGTCTGAGTTGTCTTGGTTGAATGACAACTACATAAAGGTTAATGCTGCCCTGATGCAGTACTGCCACGAGTGTGGCTTCGCTTTCCTGGGTGGTCTCGTGGATGACTGGCCCAGCTACCTGCAGAGATGGTGTCCGGCCAAGCCGCTTTGGTAACAAGGTGCTGAAAGACTACCTGTACCAGGTGGCCTGCAGCCTGTCCATCCATCTGGAGAGCAAGCCGCATCCAGCAGTGCTACAAGGAGACCCAGGCACCTTCTTCATGGACCAGCTGAACTCGGCAGGACAGCATCCCTGCATCTCTGAGGCTGAGTTTCCCCCACTTGGTTGCATATTTTCATTTCTTCTCATGCAGCAAGTGGACCTTGCACAGCACCAGCTCCTGTCTGGATAGCTAGCACAGCTCCCTTCCAGAGGAACACCAACCAGCCGACCAGAACCCTTCAAGGTGCTGACTTTTCACTTGCTGGCGGTGTCCGTATATGTTGCAAGGGTAGCAAGGCTTGGTGGACCTGGGACAGCCTGCCTTCCCCCATTTTCCATGGCACATGTGTACCAAGCAGGGGAAATGTCGAGGGAGGCTTGATGAGCCAATGATCCTGGTCGAGGTGCAAGCACCACTTGTGTCAGGAATTAGGAGAGCCACACAGAAGCATGGGAGTGCTCCTGTTGTGTGCTCTTCTGTGGGAGAAGGAGAGGCCAGTGCTTGAGAAGCAGGTGTGCCAGAGGCTGTCTCCCAGTGTGATGACTTCAAGCATGCACTTCAAGCATGCATTTGTTCAAGCCATAGAAGCACTAAATTTTCCAAGTTTAAGGAAATGAAGCTGAACCAAATGTAAGTGATGCCAGTGAGCCATTTCAGCTAGCGTTGTCCCGTAATTGTACTTCTGAGGCCACAGGTAAAATACTTGAGCAGTATGAACGGTTTAAAGGAGTAGATTATCTGGTCACTTCCACGGCTAATTCTTAAGTAGTGACTTCCGCAAGTTCCGAGCACAGTGTTTCATCATGCCTGACGCGTTGCATGTGTGCTTTTTATAATCTGTACAGTTTGCCTTGTGCACATTTTAGCAGCTCGACATTTTGCCCAGCAGAGCTTTTCGACAAAGCATGCATACTGGACAGGTGGTGCAAAGATCGTTTCCTGAGCGACAGCTGCATGGCCTCTAGTGCCACACCAGTAGTGACAAGCAGTATTCAGCTGCCGCTATCTGCGAAGCTGGACACTGCACAAGAAAAGTATTCCTACATCTACAAGACACTTTGTGAAATGTCCAAGGCTGTTGCTAATGTATGAGCTAATTGTGGTGAGAAGCAGCTAATAGAGCATCATGGGAGGCATTCTTCAGGAACTTAACCACCTTTCCTAGTAATCAAATTACATTTAGCTTACAAGGCACATCAGCTCCATTACCCCAAATTACTGCTACAAGCAGTTGGAGACATTCGAATAGTACAAAGCTTGTATCTTTGGTGAAAGCAAGAAGAGGACGGCCAAACAAAGTCAAAGCTGTTAAGCGCAAGTTTTTGTCATCGCAAAAGAATATAGTAGGCGTTGCAACGGCGACAGTAGACATGTTAAACCTCTGCAAACGCTACTCTCTTACAGGTGCTGATTTAAATGCTTTAGTACAGGGCACCTCAATATCAGCATAATACTTAATTCATGAAAAATTTCCTGATTGGCATGGCTTTCAAGATCTGCTTCTTGGCCAGCGTTTTGCTATATACTCAAGTAAAGGAGCCTTTTATTGAAATCTTGCATGTCCGAAACCCCGATCACTGGCTTACAGTAAGCAATGCTGATGCTGATGAAAACATATGACTCAATTGACCAAGATACTCCTTCTGATGCCGTCAGGCAAATCTGTCGTATGCGAAAGTTACAGTCGCCAAAGCTGACCATTCACACTAAAGGGGCACAAAACTAGTGCAACACGCTTGACTGTGGCTTGTTTGCAATAGCAAATATGTATTATGTAGCATATCAGATAGGAGTCCAGAAAATTTAAACCTTAATCAGAGTATGCTGTGCGGACATTTGCTGAAAGGCATACAAAAAGGCAACATGGACGATTTTCCACTCGCAATCTCTCTCACTGTTTGTGTGCGGCCAAAAGATTGCATTTACGAGTTGCATTGTGTGTGCAGGCAACCGATATATGGTGGAAGTATGGACATTCTTTGCATATTATTCAAGAGGATTTCACAGAGCATGCTGCTTGGCCCTTAGCAGATAAATTAGATAACAAAGTAATTGTGTGCTCTAAGTCATGTTTGGCTACTGCCAAGGAAAATATCGATACTCATAGTGCATAGCATTCTTCTCTTTGTACAGTTCTACAGTGAAACCTGAATATAACAAACCAGACCAGCATAAACTGAATTATCCTCTATATCGCACACACAAAACTTGCTGACTGATACTCGTGTCAAACACTTGCTCATAACAGAGGCTTCTTTTTTTTTGAGTCTAAATGGCGAGAATGCTCGGAAGCGTGCCAGCAGTGTACAAGTAAGATCCAATCGAGTCACTATTTTTAGCGACTGGCAAGCTGTTCAAGGCGCAAGTAAAAGTTTCTGTCTACTATGCGTGTTTTGTTTACGAAACAGCAGATACCTCTGGCTTAATTTTTCCACTGAAGACAAAAATTCGTGTAGAACAAACACAATGCAAAAGTTTGTTTCATTTCGTTATGGGTAAGTTTGGATATAAGAGTTTCCTAATATAGTGAAGTATTTTTAGTGCATCCGCCTGCTTGTTCTAATTAGGTTTCAGTGTATCCACAAGCTACCAGTAAACACTGGCACAATCCGGTGATGTGAAACTTTTTGTTATTGTTCTAGTCAGTTTTAAGTTCTAGTCAACTCTACTGGCAAAGAAGGGCAACATTTCATTGTGAAGGAAGCAGAAGTAGTTCTAGTCAACTCTACCCAAACTAACCTAATATAACCTAACCCGGTGGCAATTTACAATTTATTTGTACACTTCAATGCTGTTAAGATGTTTATTTGGTCATTAGCAATGCACTAACATAATTCCATTGGTACTAGTTGTTTGACTGCTTTATGGTTGCCTGCGGCAGGGATTCTTAAGGCTCAACTGCAAGGAACAAGTTCCCTACATATTTTTGGCCAATTATTTGATTTGGCATGGGCAGACTTCAGCATCTAAAGAGCGTCACTTCTAGCGTCTCATTGTTCTTGACACCACCAGCTGCCGTCGACAATCCCTCGGGAACTTGTTTCTTGTGGGCTTTATTGTGGGCAAGTTCACTCTGTATTATTCAATTTGAAAACCTGATCATGCTGCTTCTAAGTAGTCGCCAGTATTTTGGATATAAAGTATGTTACAAAATTTGCTTTCCATCGGTCTGGTACAGCTTTAGCAACCAAAATCTGTACTTATGTTGCCCACATTACCTTCCTGTTGCCGCAAGTCTCTCAGTGGAGTCTGACCGCTACAGAGTGCGTTCTCGGATGGCGGATAGCGAAGTCCTGTCATGAAGCTGTGCTAAGCAGCTTCATACAAGACGGGCACTTGTGCCCGCAGAGTAACAGGATAAGAAATGCTACATAGCAGCACTCAGGTTGTCACAGCGACATGTTCATATTTGAGTTCAAGTTGCAGATTCTTTTTAATCCTTTGTACTTCACTTGTGCTTTTTTTCCTCTTTTGTACCGGTCCACTAGATGTACCAGCTGTGTGCCTTCACTTCCATCAAGTCATCAGGAGCGTGTGTACCTCTATGTAAATTGTACAGTATTGTCTAAATGGAAATTCAGACGTATAGTTTCCTGTAATGGTTCTGCCAATAAAAGTTTGGTTATAAATTTTTATTTTCTTGCAAAGCTGGCATTGTATATATATATATATATATATATATATATATGTAACAGGCCAACACATCCATATTACTTATAAATAGCTTTTTTTCTACAATTTTTTTGCAGGTGCACAATATTCACCTGCTGTTAAATTGGGAGTATTGCTACTCTGTAACATCATCATCATCAGCCTATATTTACGTCCACTGCAGGACGAAGGCCTCTCCCTGTGATCTTCAATTACCCTGTCTTGCGCTAGCGTATTCAACTTGCGCCTGCAATTTCCTAACTTCATCACTCCACCTAGTTTCTGCCGTCCCCGACTGCGCTTCCCTTCTCTTGGTATTCATTCTGTAACCCTAATGGCCCACCGGTTATCCATCCGATGCATTACATGGCCTGCCCAGCTCCACTTTTTTCACTTAATGTCAACTAGAATATCGGCTATCCCCATTTGTTCTCTGATCCACACCGCTCTCTTCCTGTCTCTTAACATTAGGCCTAACAATCTTCGTTCCATCGTTCTTTGTGCAGTCCTTAACTTGTTCTCGAGCTTCTTTGTTAACCAGCAAGTTTCTGCCCCATATGTTAGCACCGGTAGAATGCAAGATTGTACACTTTTTTTTCAACGACAGTGGTAACCTCCCAGTCAGGATTTGGCAATGCCTGCCGTATGCACTCCAACCCAATTTTATTCTTCTCTAAATTTCTTTCTCGTGCTCAGGGTCCCCTGCGAGTAAGTGCCTAGATAAACGTACTCCTTTACAGACTCTAGAGGCTGACTGGCGATCCTGAATTCTTGTTCCCTAGCCAGGCTATTGAACATATCTTTGTCTTCTGCATATTAATCTTCAACCAAGTCTTACACTTTCTTGGTTAAGGTCCTGAATCCTTTGTTGTAATTCATCCCCATTGTTGCTGAATAGGATAATGTCATCTGCTAACCGAAGGTTGCTGAGATATTCGCTGTTGATTCTCACTCCTAAGCCTTCCCAGTATAAGGCTTGAATACTTCTTGTAAGCATGCTGTGAATAGCATTGGAGAGATTGTGTCTCCTTGCCTGACCCCTTTCTTGATAGGTATCTTTCTACTTTTCTTGCGGAGAACCAAGGTTGCTGTGCAATCCTTGTAGATATTGCCAACATATTTACGTATGCATCCTGTACTCCTTGGTTACGTAATGCCTCTATGACTGCTGGTATCTCTTCTGAATCAAATGCTTATTTCATAATCTATGAAAGCCATATGAGAGGTTGATTGTACTCTGCAGATTTCCTATTACCTGGTTGATGACATGGATATGATCCATCGTAGAATATCCCTCCTGAAGTCAGCCTGTTCTCTTGGTTGGCTGAAGTCAAGTGTTGCCGTGATTCTATTTGAAATTACCTTGGTGAATATTTTGTACAATACTGAGAGCAAGCTAATGGGTCTATAATTCTTCAATTCTTTAACGCCTTCCTTCTTATGATGAGTATAATGTTGGCGTTCTTCCAGCTTTCTGGTACACTTGAAGTCGTGAGGCATTGCGTATAAAGGGCCGCAAGCTTTTCAAGTATGATATCTCCTCCATCCTTGATTAAATCGACTGTTATTCCATCTTCTCCAGCAGCTTTTCCCCTGGTCATGTCTTTCAAGGCCCCTCTAACTTCATCGCTTTTTATAGAAGGGGCTTCTGTATCCTGTTCCTCATTACTTCGAATAAAAATAGCTTGGCTGCTCTGGGTACTGTATAGGTCAGTAGTTGCAGATTCTACTGACCCTTTAACATAGTGCAAAAAATACAAGAAAAGCACACGCACACAGCACAACAAAAAAGATAACACTGGACTTGTCTTTTTTTTCTACTGTGTCTCTTTTGCATGGAAGCCAAGTTGCACTGCATAGTTCATATGAAAAAACAAGATGATTGTGCACCGTCTTTTGTGCCTTAGTGTTTTTACTTAGTATTTGTATCAGCTATGCTGCACAACTCGGGTCCGTGTTCAAAAACCAACTAGCCCCACACAACCGTTTGTTTTTTGCACTAACTACGCTAAGTGTGTGCCAACTATGCCCTCGGTGAGTCTTATATACTACTCCTGTTATATCGGGTGCTTATAATTCTCAAATTTTAGGCACAGTATAGCTTCGCCTACAACTTTTATTGGCCATGAACACAAGTGGACAGTGACAACAGCATAAAAAATCCATGCTATAGGGCAGCACTCTATAACAATATCGGCGGTGCGACTCGTCGGAGGGCTGCGAGGTGCGACCAACGAATCGCGGCGAAAAATAAGAAACAAACTATGCCGTGCACACGGTTTATTTCATGAAAAATAAATCCCGGCGAGGGAGCACACGACAGCAAGGATGACAAGCAAACAGCACATAATCAGTGACAGCTCGAAGTACATCAACATGGCCACCATGATGACCAAGGCGGTTGACAGACAGCCAGTGAGGCTTGGTACTGCCGAACGAGTCATTTTTTTCTGCCTTGAGCTTGTATACAGCTTCTTCAGACTTCCAGCCTGGTGGTCCAGCTGGAACAGCCAATGTCGCGGTCCCGGGCCGGCAACTGTTGTGGATGCATTATTCTGCATATTATTCTGCATATTTGTGCAGTATTCTAGCGAAGCTACAATGACAGTGCGTTTCGACTGACTTTCGATATTATTCCGAGACTTCCCAGGCATAAGAAAATACAGCTCAAAGGTCTCCTCCAGCAATACAAAAACTGCTTTCCATGAAGATGAAGGTTTGCAAAAAGACCAATTGCTAAGCATCGCATATTCACCGCGAAGAATGGCGATAGACACTCCGCCATCTCCCCTACCGAGTTTCGACGCGATGACGAGAAGTTATAAAGCAACAATCGATGAAATTCTACGCGAAACCAACACCTAGCAGTCAAAAAGCCCGTGGGCGTCTCGTGTGGTCTTTTTTAAGGAGAAGGATGGAAGTCTGCATTCTTGCATTGATTATTGTCGCTTAAAAAAGGTCACTCAGAAGGAGGTATACCTCCTACCACGAAGTAACGGCGCACTCGACGAACTCAGCATGCAACTGGTCTGCGATGGATTTTCAGACTGACTACTTGTAAATGCAAGTCAACGAGAGGCACCGAGAACCCCCCGCCCTTTATTGCACCGCGTGACCTCATTGGATTGAATGTCCTGTCTTCGGCCTTTGCTTGGCATCAGTAACATTCAATTCAATTAAATGTATTATGTCTCTTTATATCAAAAACACAATATGTCTACACTGACAACCAGTGGCTAGCAGGGAGTTCTGTACATGATAGTTGTGTTAGTCCAAGTAAGTACAGGGTAACTCCGCCCAATAATAACGCAATTACATAAAATAATAATATCAGATTTACCCAGTGTTTTAGAAACATATGGAAGAGCTACAGAAACACCTGTAAGCAAGATTGTCGGCATAAAATATATATCAAGAGTTTAACTAGTTAACGTTAACTCCACACTGGATGATTGGCACGCCCAGACTATGTGGAAGGTGTCACGAGAGCTCGTGAATACGAGCAGGTCAATGGGAAAACGAAACGACCAATCGACAGCGGCGGCGTGCTGTAAAAATCACCATTACTCCCAATTTATTATTACTCTAAATTACCATTACTTCTATTACTGTAAAGCGATAACGGATGGTATAGCAGTTCTAATGGTGGTTTTCTACAGTATCACTGGACATACAAATTCGCAGGGCTGGATGGGCAAGTCAATTTGTTTTCATTGCGATAGCAAGTATATGGACACCCAAAGCAGATTTCTGCCGTCGGCATCGCCGTCGCCGTCGCCGTGAGGTTCCGTATGACGTCAATGGGATGAAATCGTCGCCGCGCCCGCAACGCTGTATGTGCGAGTGAAAGGCGCGAGGGACGCGCGCATTCACGGGAGTGAACCCACGGCGGAGACAAACGCGCGTTCTGCGTACCTTTCTTCCGACGCGCGAAAGGTCGCGGGGGGGGGGGGGGGGGGGGAAGGAGGCGACGTTTAGGCTGCGGCAGCGACGTGCCTATTTATACAAAAACGTTGTGAGGCTAGAAGGTGGTACAGACTTCCGACGCTGCCGACGAGTGTCCCGTTCTGAATGTCGAAAACCTCCGAGGCGCGCCCCAGAGGCTCTCGGCAACAGTTCGACCAACGCCACACGAATTTTGTGCGAACGCGGGCAAAACACCGACGTTGTCGACAACAGTTCTGCGTGTTGCCGGTGCTGCTGTGCATGTCCAGTTTATACAGCTGATAAAGCTCACTATCATTACTCCGTATAGCCCTCTACAAATTTGCTATCGCAATTGATGCTTCGCCTTCGGGTGAAACTGCGACAATTTGATGAAAAACTCAATCTTCTTTAATTCAATACGACAAATGCGAGTTCCTTATGGCTGACGGAAAATACGAAGCCTCTTGCATGTGAAGCCGTTGATTCAAAATTTTGGCTCCACGAAACTGTATTAGGCGTTCTCCATGCGTTCATTGCTAAGGTAATTAAGAACAAAATTTCGAGATGTAGATTTCGTGAAAAATGTTTTCATGCGACGCTCAGCTTTTGGTTTTTACTGACGATTTATTTGGTGCTCCAGACAGGGACTGACAATAGACTGTATATTCTTCGATTCGTCGCGAAGGCTTTCGACTCTGTTCTCACAAACTGCGTTTCCTTATGTTGCGTAAACTTAATCTCGACACTAACACCTTGCGCTGGGTTGAATGCTTCTTTTCTAATCACTTGTAATATGTATCTGCTAACGGACATGACTCTTCCATCCCTTTTGTACAGCCTAGGGTACCTCAGAGGTCTGTTTTTGGTCCACTACACTTTATAATCTTTATTAACCACCTCCCGATCTTCGTCACTTTAGATTTCTATAAACTTTTCGCCCATGACTGCGTAGTTTACCGCGTCATCACTAACGCCTCTGATCATACTGCCGCGCAATCCGACCTTACCGCCATATTTTCTGGGTGCTCCAATTCTGTAATGATCATTCATAGAAATAATGTAAAACATGCGGTCTCGCGAGCTTCTTCTTCTCGGTGCTTTCAACTATACCATCATAACACACCATCAGCCTTTCAATAATCTTACAACCATCTTGGTATACATATCACTAGTAATCTCTCGTGGAACTATACATAACGCTAACCGCATTCTCGGTTTCATACGTACAATTTTTACGTCCCAAGCTCGAACATGCCTGCTGCATTTGGGACCCTGGTCAAGCTAATCTAACAAATCTTCTCTAATCACTTGAGAACAGGGTCGCCCGCTTCATTTTATCAAATTATGCGTGTCACCCAAGCGTATCATCAATAATACTGACGCTCCGTTTGCCAGACCTTGCAATACGGTGTAAGTTTATGCGCTTATGCCTCTTTCATAAAATTTACTACAGTAATCCCGTTCTGAAGGATGAGTTGTTCCTTCACCCATCCTATATTTCACCTCGCATAGATCACCAAATGAAGTTGGAGTTACCACCATGCAACTCCAACTCTTACTTCTGCTCATTCGTACCACGCACTGCCGACGACTGCATCCACCTTCCCGCCTCCATCGCTGCCATCTGTGGCACCATTAATTTTAAGAAGATTGCCAACGACTTTATACGCACTCACCACTCCTCTCTAATGCCCTCGAGCCTTGAGAAAATAAATAAATAAATAAATATTACTTCTGGTGAGGCGACCTGAGGAGTGAAATACTTAAACCTGAAACAAATGTTTTATTGAGATAGCAATTATATGGACACTCCAAATCGGATTTCTGCCGTCGATTTCGCCGTCGCTGTCACCGTCGCCGTCGCCGTGAGGTTCCGCATGACGTCAACGGCGATGAAACCGTCGCCGCGCGCCGTATGCTGTATGTGCCAGTGAAAGGGCCCGAGAGACGCGCACTTTCACGGGGAGCGAACGCACGGCGGAAAGCAAACGCGCGTTCTGCGCCGTGCTCCATGAAGGGCTACAGAATTAAGCGTCTCTTTCCTTCTTTGCAATCACCATATACATAGAGCAAACACGACGTCTTCCGTCGCGCGAAAGGCCGAGGGGGACAGGAGGGAGGGATCGGGAGCGACGTTTAGCTGCGGCACCAAGTGCCTATTTATACAAACACGTTGCGAGGCGAAAAGGAGGTAAAGACTTCCGGCGCTGCTCGACGAGTGTCCCATTCTGATCTCGTCGTAAACCTCCGAGCCGCCCCCAGAGGCACCGGCAACAGTCACCAACGCCGCGCGCGTTCGGTGCGAACGCGGGCATAACGCCGACGGCATCGACAACAGTTCTGCGCGTTGCTGGTGCAGCTGCATGTCCAAGTTTATACAGCTGATAAAACGACTATCCTTACTCCGTATTCTCTACTAAGTTGCTATCGCAATTGATGCTTCGCCTTTCGGATGAAACGGCAACCATTTTATTAATGTGGAAAAGAGGCTACGACCGCAACTGTTTTCTATTGGCGTAATGAGTCAAATGTCGGTGCCTTCAAATTATCAAAGAGCTGCGTACAGGGATGGCCATGACTAGATTGTTATATATATATATATATATATATAATATTGTCGCATATCTCTACCCGTGTACTAGCGTGATAGCGTTTGTCTTTCTGTAACGCAGCCTATATCGCAATCACATCACCCTCACCCACTATGTATGTATAATCGCTGGCCGCAAGGCTGGGCATGGGTCCTATAGGCAAGATCACCCGCAACAGTCACGATATACCTATCAGTATTTATCTCCATGCGCTAGAGGTGCAGCTACCACGCAACTGAGAACGCCGAGGTGCACGGCCATTGGTGCAATGATTAGACACCGGGCGCCACTATCCCAACTAGGTGATGATGATTCAATGGCATCCCCTTTAAAACGGGGCGGTGACAAATAGTCATCTAGCCTGCTTGATTTAATCAAGTATGCTATACATGTTTTTATCTAGCATTTTTGTATACATATCCTGTATCTTTAACCCTTTCGAGGTCACCTCGATAGCGTGAAGCCCTGGCGACCCACATATTCCAATCACCATGACGGCCGACATACTGCTCGACGTGTCTCTTTGTGCCACTGGTTTTCGAATGAAGCTTACTTCAGCATCTTTGCTAATAGTATGGTATTAATATACCAGAGAATATCATCTCATCAATAATATCATCATCATCAGCCTATATTAGAAGCGAAGCTGTTTAACCCAGCCGTAATTTGGGGCTCGTGGTGCGTATCAATAAACTACGAAGAAAGAAAAGAAAAGAAACATTCGTGCCAAGGCGGGATTCGAAGCCGCGTACCCCCGGTCCCAAGGCGACCGTCGTAACCACTAGGCTATACAGCCACGCTTGCAGAACATGCATTTATGCAAACTATATGATCGCGTTCGAGCGTCGTCGTCTACGTCCACAGCTGGCGCGTTCGCACGCTCGTGCTCTGCGACGTGAAGAAGAGGTTTTGCGCGCTATGAGAGCGAGAGACGCTTTCACGGAGCGGGTCTAATGGAACGCATTGTCGTCATTGCAACGCGGTGTCGGTGTTGCACGCTGCGCTACGCAACGCGTAGTGATGGCCGTAAGTCCGAGACGCGCAAAAAGAAGTTATCATCATCATGAGCAATAAGATGAAAAGTTCGCGCGCACTTCCGGAAAATGCTGGGCTACGATCACCAAGCTTCGCTGTTTGAAGCGTTGCACGGCCAAGTGCAAGGTAAATTTTTTTATTGCGATAGCAATTATATGGACACTTCAACCGGATTTCTGCCGTCGGCGTCGCCGTCACCGTCGCCGTCGCCGTGAGGTTCCCTCGATAAAATCTTCGCCGCGCGCCGTATGCCCGAGCGGAAGCGTGCGGGGACGCGCGCTATCACGGAGAGCGAACGCACTCAATCTCCCACGCGCAAGCAAGGCGGGAAGCCAGCGCCGGAGGGAGCGGGGGGGGGGGGGGGCGCACTTCTACTCTGCCAACAACCGCGCTCGTCTCACCCGCACCGTCTCTTATCTCCCCACGGCTCTGACATTTATTTATGTCCACTACGGGACGAATCCCTTTCCCTGCGATCTCCAGTTACTCCTGTCTTAACCCAAAATACGAGTTTTCATTTTTTCATAAGCCTAGAGATTAATTTTACATAGCAAAAGCAGTTGAACTGTGGCCGGCTTCTAGCTAGCATGGCACTTTTTCAAGAGTCAAGGAAAGGACATTCCTGCCGCTTCAAATACCCGAAACGGCTATAGGGGGGGGGGGGGGAGTACCTTGGGTGCACCACAATGGCTAACGCGCCACTAACCTAATACACGGCGAGAAGCGGTACTATCGAGGCCCGCTATTCACAGCTGCTTCTGCTCTCGCGAGGACTGCAAAATGCCTCAACCAAAGAAGGTGAGCGTTGGAGGAAGAGAAGCAAGAACGTTCAGCTTGGAAATGCGTAAAGTAGGATTTGATTGATTGATTGAATAACTTTTATTGTTTCAGTCCTGCAGAACGCGTATTAGCACGTCGCGGGCCGCTCCCACGTCGGGACCGACAGGCCTAGCCTGCCGGCGCATCGTGGCCTGCTGGACAGCCCAACGTTGCTCAGCCAGGAGGGGCTGCGGAAAGCCGCCTCCCACCTAGCTGAGCTGAGGTCAGGGCTTGCTATGAAGATACATCCCCAGAGCATGTGCGAAAGTGTTGATCTATTCCCGCAAGCAGGGCACGCATTATCAGTGTGAATCTCCGGATATATCGCATGTAACGTGAACAGATTAGGATAGGTCTCTGTCTGCAAAAGTCTGAATGTCAGTGCCTGAGGCCTGGTGAGCTTGGGGTGAGGAGGAGGGTATTGTCGCCGCGAAAGATAGAAGTGTTTAATAAGTTCATTATAAGTGGCGGGCGCGTCCCTACCATCCGTAACTCTCTCCTCGGCCGTTACAGCGCCAGCGCGGTCAGTCAGTGCGCGCGCGGCAGCGTGGGCCGTCTCATTGAGGTTCGTGGGGACACCCACCATGTGCCCAACGTGGGCTGGGAACCAAGTAAGCAAGTGATGCTTGATTCTATCCGGACCTGCCTTACGAAGCAGCCCAAAGGCCTGCTCTGAGATCACTCCACATTGAAATGCCCTAATGGCCAACCGTGAGTCACTGTAGATGACGTCGCTGCTGTCATCAAGCATCGCCAAGGCAATGGCCACCTGCTCGGCTATCGCCGGATCTCCGGTTCGTACAGATGCACAGTTCGTGAGTCGCTGTTTGGAATCCACCACTACCGCAGAAAAGGAGCACCCTTCCGATATGCACCGCGTCACAAAGCAGGCTCTACGCCCCTCTGCCTGGATCTGTTTGAGTATGGTGGAAGCTCTTGCTTTCCGTCTATCCTTGTTATATTCAGGATGTACATTTCTTGGTATCGGCGATACGGAGATCAAATCTCGTATGTCCCGTGGTAACTGGCATTTTCTTGGTGCCTCTGCAGATGGTGGGTAGCCGAGCTCTTGTAATATTCTCCTACCGGCGGCGGTCGTGGAGAGTCTGGCAAGTTGCGCTCTTTCCTGAGCCTCTGCAATCTCCTCTAGAGTGTTGTGGACGCCTAGCTGGAGGAGACGATTGGTGTTGGTGAAGATCGGTATACCCAGGGCTCGCTTTGTGATCTTCCTGAGCAACTGTTTAGTTGTTTCTCTCTGCTCTTTGCCATCGGTGCATAGCCGCCACGTAGGCAAAGTGGCAAAGCACAAAGGCATTAATCAACCGTAACAGATTGTCTTCTTAAGGCCATGATGCCGGTTAGCCACCCTTCGGATGAGACGTACTGCGTTCTCCGTCTTGATCGTGAGTTTGCTTATCGTTTGCGCGTTAGAGCCAGTAGATTCCACTACCATGCCGAGTATTCTTATTGCGTCGACCCTAGGAATCTTGTCTCCCTTGCCCGTGCGAAGAGAAATGGTGCTGTCAGACAGTGGTACCCAGCCCATGGGCTTGCGACCTCTTCTTATGGGGCGATAGAGTAAAGCTCCGACTTCTTAGCCGAACAGTTCAATCCCGTGGGTCGAAGATAGTTCTCCGTGACTTCGATGGCCTCCTGTAACGCACTCTCAACCTGTCCGTCACTTCCTCCAACACACCAAATGGTAATGTCATCGGCATAGATGGTATGCCTGATGCCCTCGACTCGTGAGAGTGTCCTGGAAAGGCCGATCATGGTCAGGTTAAACAAAGTCGGCGAGATCACCGAGCCCTGTGGAGTGCCCCTTGTTCCAAGCTCCACCTCTTCCGCCATCATGTCTCCTGCGCGAAGAGTCGCCCTTCTTCGGTGCAAAAATGACCGAACGTAATCATGGAATCTTACTCCCAGACCAAGTTCGGATATAGATTGCAGTATAAATGGATGGGATATCTTATCGAAAGCCTTCTCCAAATCTAATCCAAGGATGGCCCGAGTGTCCCGCGTGTCATTGTCGATTATCTGACACTTGATGAGCTTCATGGCGTCCTGTGTGGACAGACCTGCCCTGAAGCCAATCATCGTGTGGGGGTAGAGTTCCTCGTGTTCGATGAACCAAGTGAGCCTGTTGAGTATGACATGCTCCGCGACCTTGCCAACGCAGGATGTGAGCGATATTGGTCGTAAGTTGTCCAGGCTTGATGACTTGCCAGGTTTGGGGATGAGTACTGTAAGCGCCTGCTTCCATGCTTCTGGAACCTGCCTGCCTTCCATGCCTCGTTGATGACTTCTGTCAGGTATGCTATCGAGTGATCGTCCAAGTTTCGGAGAGTCCTGTTTGTGATGCCGTCGGGACCAGGGGCAGACTTGCTATTAAGCTCATGTAGCGCCCTCCTAACCTCTTCCGTGCTGATGTCTGCATCCAGGTCGGAGTTGGGTGGCCCAAGGTAGTCTGCGTAGGCGACCGATGTCTCTTGCCGGGGACCAACGGGGAGGTACTTCTCCACCAGGCTGTTCAGGACTTCCTCAGTGGTCTTGACTCGTGTGGCTGTATGCAGAAGCTTTGCCATCACATGCTGCTGGTTGGACCTTGTGTTGGTGTCGTCCAGAAGATGCTTTAAAAGATTCCAGTTTCGACCGTTCCGCATTTGACCATCAACCGAGTTGCACACCTCGTCCCATTGTTGCTTGAGAGGGTGTGGCAGTACTCCTCGATGGTTCTGTTGAGTTCAGCAATCTTTTTGCGTAGTCTACGATTTAGCCTTTGGCCTTCCATCGATTGAGGAGTGACTGCTTAGCCTCTAGTAGATGGGCGAGGCGACTATCCATCTTTTCCACGGGAAGGTCCGTGCATATGTTGTGAGTGTTACTCTTGATATCTTCCCTGATCTGGTCCATCCACTGCTCCAGGCTCAGTCTGGTGGTTTGGAGGTGGGCGCTCATTCCTTATCTTGCGGAACTTGTCCCAATCCGTGAAGAAGAACTCCTTCTGCCTCTTGGGGGTTGTCGGAAAGTGTGTAGCAAGGATATAATGATCGCTGCCAAGATCAACAGCAGTATTAGTCCATTGCGCCTTAGACAAATTCTTGACGAACGTTAATCCGGAGTCGAGTCCCTGCAAGAAGATGTTCCCAATCTGGTCGGAAAAGACTTGTCAGTGACGAGCGTAAGGTCGAAGTCTGTAGCATTCTGCCATAACTCCTTTCCCTTGACCGTGTTGTACATGTAGCCCCACGTGTAGTGCGGGGCATTGAAGTCTCCGGCTATCACCAAAGGATTAGTTCCTGCGAGGCTGATTGCCTTCCTTAGAAGTGCTTTGAAACGCTGGCGAAGGTCATTGGGGCTACTATACACGTTAAGAATGAAAACGCTGTGGCGTCTCAATTGGCCTGGTAAGATTTCTATCATCACATGCTCCGCCTTACAGGTGGCCATTCCGAGGTCGTGAATGATGTACGTGAGCTTACGACTTACAAGGGTGCATACACCTCTCCCCCCACTTGGACCGATAATCGATTGATATCCCGATAAATTCACTTCAGCAGACAGGGTCTCTTGAATCAGGATTACATGCGGTTTTTCGGGATTGCTGCGAATGTACTGCTGCAGAGGCGCTTTCTTTTTAAGAAAGCCCCTGCAGTTCCATTGCCAAATGCGAAAAAAATCATTTGAGACCGCCATCTTGTTGCTCTCTAGCTTTGCCCCCATTTTCTGCGGATGGATTGTCGCTAGTTATAGGGGGCCCAATGGTAATATGTGGTACGACATTGACACTAGGACCAGAGATTGGCAACATCACGTTCTCTAGGAAACATTCTAATTTCGATACCCGTTTGTTCATACTTTGAGCTTGAAAGGCCATCTCACTTTGTATCTGGGAGACCTTCTCTGCCAGTTGCCTTACACTGTCGCTGAGCGCTGAAACATTTCGCGAATTTCTGACTTTACGCGTCCCGGAGACTATCCTGCTCATGAACCACTGCTCGTTTCTTAGAGGGTCTCGCCTCATCATGTTCGCCCTCCGCTATGGGCACCTCCATAGGTTGGGGTGTTTCCAACGGAGCGGACGCAGGCGGAGGACGCGTTCCTCTCGCGTGTTTGATCTCCGTGATTTCGGACGTAAGCTTTTAATAACTTCCCTCATATTAGCATTCTCGCGTTCAAGTTGTGCTATTTTATGCGCGCTTCCTGTCGCATGCTCTGAGGATGCCCCCGACCTCACCTCTGCTGGTCGTCCACGGATAATATCAGCCCAGGTGGTCGCTCCCGCCGATCCAGGAACCGCTCCAGTCTGGTTCCCTCTGGGTCTGGAACTGGACCTGGTGCGGCTGTCAGGCCTAATGCGGCTTCCGGAATTGATGCGGATTCTCGTACCTCTGGACGCTGTCCGTCCTCTGGATCTGGAGCGCCCCCGGGATATGGAGCGTCCCCGGGATCTGGATCGCCCTCTGGATCGGGAACGGCCTCGGGTGCCGGATGGGGCCGATGAGTCCAGTTCTTGAGAGCGTGGGTGCCTTTCACCGGAGATAGCTGGAAAGTGTTGTTCATCCTTGAAGGGTGGTAATGGCTTGCTTCTTTCCTCCTGCTCAGCGTTGCGAGCGCGTTCTCCTCTTCTGCGTCGAACCACGTACGGCATCTGGAAGCGTTTCTTGCATTCCTTAGCTGCGGTAAGGTGGGCCTCGCCGCATAACTTGCATTTTGGATCGCAGCTGTGTTGTTCATCGGGATTGGTTACTCCACATCCCCTGCATACCACTTCCTCTGGTGACGGGCAGACATCGGAGCGGTATCCAAGGCGTCCGCAGGTGTAACAAACATCCATCTGTTTGCGGAAAAGCGTGCACCTGATCAGAGTGCCCCCATATGCAACGTAATTTGGGACCTTGTATCCCTCGAACAGCACCACCACAGTTCCAGTATCCTTGATTCTTTTGGCACCTAGCGCGAGTGGATTTTCTCCGGTTGACTATCTTCCGGTCAATTACCTCAGGTCCGTCCTCGATTGCAATGCGCCGAATTACCCCCCTTGCAAGTGGCGTGCGGCGCAGCAACATACGCGTTCACCTCATGCTGTTGCCCGGCGACTGTAATGTTCTCCACAGCGGTGTAACAAACCGCGTGTTCGTGGCTAGATGTGCTGATCACCATCACATTTTGCATCGGATTGGGGCACATAGTGTCCCATTCTCTTTCCGTCGTACTGATACCCGTCGCAGCCCATATGGCTTCTGCGACCACTGTGGGGCCTGCCTTGGTAATACTCAGTCCGCCTCTGGGTCTGACCACAATCTTCATTTCGTCCTTCGGTAGTGGTGGCATCTTGCTGCCCCGCAGAATCTTGCTTTTAGCATCTTTGTATCTATTTCGGCTGGGCAGCGTATCTTGGCCGTCAGCGTGGGCCGCGGACGAGTTGGCGCAAAGACGCGCGGCAGCGTTCTTGCAAACGCGCCGCTTGGCGACCGTTATCCAGCCAGAATCTTTCCCAAAACCTTCGGGGGCTAAATCGTCCCCATCGTCTTGACTATCCATCGCAGAAGAAGCGGTGAACTAGCGCCTACAGGCTAACGCAGGCCAGCGGCAGCAGGCCCAGCGTCTCGCCGCGACTGGCACCGTTGCGTTTAGAGTTAGTGTTAGCACTCAGTTCGGCGTGGTCGGCACAAGATCGGCGATAAATTTTCAGAAAGTCCACCCACCTCCAAAAAATGGTATCCACGTGTTCGGCAGCACTTCACTGAAATAATGCACTCAAAGTTCACGGGCAACCACTTCATAAACCTTCAAGAGATCGAGAAACAGCAGGATCCGACCGGAGCGCGTCCGACCTACTCGTTGCCATCCGCGTTCCCCCGTAAAGTAGGAGCCACTAAATAATGCTTCGCACCCTGTTACTTCCCCTTAAGGTAGTTTCGCCCGTACTGTTTTTTATTGGCAAGAAGGTAGGTATGGGAAATTTGAAAAAATGCCATGTGGTTGCCCCGTCACGTGTACGAGGTAGCAGTGCCATCAAACACTCTCTGTGGGAAGAAGGAAAGCTTTAACCATTTTGTATACGGCGGCACTCAATGAGAGGAACCTACGGGTGCAAAATTAGAAGGTGGCGAGAAGAAATATGTGTCCTAATGGTCGACGGCATATAAATCAAAATGGTATCTTTCACACCACTCCTAAACGTAAATATCGTGCTGTTTCTTTTTTGTCAGCTCATGGTCGCGTGTTACCCTGTGCC
The DNA here is from genome assembly GCF_013339745.2 of Dermacentor silvarum. Lineage (NCBI taxonomy): Eukaryota > Metazoa > Arthropoda > Arachnida > Ixodida > Ixodidae > Dermacentor > Dermacentor silvarum. The sequence goes on along the minus strand of NC_051158.1, from coordinate 155,158,098 downwards.
GCCAGGTCTTCCCACTCTGGCAAGTCATTGGTGGCCCTCTGGAAACAGTCCCCCGTCGCGGCCAGCACCAGCGGCCTCTTGGTGCGGTTGGCACTGGGTTCAGCGGGTTCCCAGACGTTGACGTGCAGGCAGGCCTCGCTGCCGGCGACTCCTCCACTGCTTCTGTTCCACTGGGCGCACGGGGGACGCGGCTCGACTGCCATGACTACCTCGCAGGGATCGGACGCGTTGAGTCGCTCAGGCTTCGCGAACCGCAGCTCGCCCTCCGGACTCGAGGCGTATGGCACACCCAGCCAGCGGTGTAAAGTCACGTCTCCTGCTGCTGTCACCGTGCTGCCCACCACTCGACCCACCGACGTAGTTATCTGTGCGCGAGATTGGGCACGTGTTGTATGCTATCAAAATGAGACTATTAAAACAATTATGCGGTTTTACGTCCCAAAACCACGATTTGATTATGAGGCACGCCGTAGTGGGGGACTCCGGAAATTTAGACCACCTGGGGTTCTTTAACGTGCACCTAAATCTAAGTACACGGGTGTTTTCGCATTTCGCCCCCACCGAAATGCGGCCGCCGTGGCCGGGATCAAAATGACACTATACATACGACACTATTGCAATGGTCGAACAAGCGATGAAGCTAGAGTAGGACGTTCTGGTGGGCTAGTTGGTTCATAGCTTTTTGAAGTTTATAAACTGCGCAAGAAAACGAAGACACAAGAAGGAATCCCAGAAAAAACAGTTGGCAGTCTGTGCTCGTGGTGTCGTGTGTGTTTTCCTTCTTGTGTCTTCGTTTTCTTGCGCAGTTTATAAACTTCAAGAAGCTAGAGTCAACGTTTCAAAAAGGGTGCATGGCCTTCAAGGCAACAACCGTGTTTCTTTTTTTTGTTGTAGTTGTTTCGTTTTCGGCGGCGATCAACGCAGAAATATCGTACGGGATTTGTGATGTGCCCGATGTGTCTGCCCCCTGGCTATGCCACTGACATGAAGGAACTGTTGACCTCGTCACCGTCCTGTTTTAGCGCTGTTTCCTTCAAGTTCAGTTGTGTACCAACCAGCCCATATCAACACGCTACTGCTGCTAAAGGACTTGCGTGGCGTAGACACACGTGAAAGGGCCCGTCGCCAGGAAAACATCTCGTTTGTGTAGTAAAACTTGGGGCTGCTACATGAACACACTGCAAGAAAGAATAATTCATGCACTACAAGCAGAAAATAAATGGTTGCCACCTATACGTTTACGCCGCGATACCGAAAACAAAGTTTGCACAACCCCTTTTGTTTCTCCATTGCTTGAAGTCTGTCTTTGTCACACTTCTGATTATAGAGGCTTTTTTAGCAAACAGAGAATAGCAACCAGACAGTAACCTGGGTATAACCACAACCGTATGACCTGTAACCGCAGCCGTGGCTTAGTGGTATTGCGCCCACCTCGACTGCGGGTTCGATTCCCACCGCCACCGGGCACCCGCTGGTTCAGATGGGCACAAGCGTACACCTGGCGTTGGGCCTCCTTCATGGGTGATTGGCTTATGAAAGGAGCCTGCACCGTAAATTCCCGTTGAAACCATCGAGAGCACAAAATATGTGATGTCTGGGCCACTCCCATGGCGGCCATTTGCCATGTGGCGCCCCATGTGAGGTGGGGACGCCTTCGAGATGGTGACAAACTCCCTTTTTCAAGCGTTGAGGTTCCATAATGGCTGAGCACCAGGCCAGGAGCACGCTTGTAACTATTCGTAGGTACCCAGCGGCAGCACTTGCCTCCCACAGCCGCGGCGGATGCTCTTCAACAAGGCAGTCTGTGGTTGGACAAGAGGCGCCCAGAGACAAGTCCTTCTAATCCCTATTGGGTCCTCTTTTAAGATGTGAGCCCCCACGAGAGCCGAGCACCAACCAGGCCAGGTTACATCTCTACCCACTAGAAAAAAAAAACTGAGTTTCCGGCGGCACCGGGATTTGAACTAGGCACCTCCTGCATACGAGGCCGATTTGCTTTGATGGTTGCGAAGTGTTTGGTAAAGTTTAGAATGGAGCGAAAATATCAAATACTTGTATTTGGAAAATTCCATTCATTTCATATTTGAAATTTCGATTATACAGCCACTTTAGCAAATTCACAACTATTCACAGTATATAAGCGGGCAGACAGGCAATAGAGAAACCAAGACGGCGTCATAGTGCACGCGACCTCTCCTGCAGTGTACCGAACCAGAACTGAACCGTAAACCAAACTTCCATAAACCGACTGGCACATACAGCATACGGCACGCCAATGGCGTTATCGCCCTTGGACTTTATACGAAACATCACGGCGACGGCAAGAATGGGCCTGGAGTGTCCATATAATAGCTGTCGCAATAATATACACACAAGCTTGCTGTCATTTTAGAAATGGTGGCTTTTTAATGGGCCTTTAAACATGTCGCCATTTGCAGGCAGGCATATTATATTCAGTGACATCCGAGAAAGAGCAACGGAGGCAAAGCACGCACAAGTTACAGCGGTGCTTCTGAAAATAGTTCCACTTCTGCCTTATATAAAGTTAGCTTAATCCTGAGAAGAGAAAAAATATTTACTGCGACGACAAAAGAATACAAATTGCACTACAAAGTTAAGAATTTGACTTGTTTTTGTTTTTTTTTTTCTTCTCTCGTCCGTGTTCGGAAAAACGCGAAACCGTCGCACCATGAGGAAGATACGCTGATTCTCCCGTCCAAGAAACCGAAAGCGCTGCCGGAATATCTGGCGCAGTAACACCTATGCCGAAGCGCCGCCCCCGCAGCTGTTCCTCCATTGCCACATGAAGTTGCTCGCGAATATATTAATACATTCGCGGACATCGTCATCACTGCAATAAACAAGCGCTTACTAACTGGGTTGTTGCTTTTGATCGCACAGGCATGTGCGGTAGGAATGTCGTCTTCGTTATGATGCACTGATCTACTTGAGCTCTGAAGAACACCACGGCGTACGTATTCTTGAGTCTTTCTGCCCGAATGTTCGGAAATAATGAATAGTTCCTTTTCGAATACCAAGTGAACTAATTAGTGTACAACCTTTGATTCGATGCGTATTCAAAATTTCGAATATACAGCCACCACAACTGTCCACAATATATCTACAATCTACAACTGTCCACAATATAAAAACGGGCCGAAGCGGAATACAGAAGCCAATATGGCGTCGTTGGGCACTTGACCTCTCTTCCAAGGTACCGAACCGGAACTGAACCGTAATTAAACCCGCCCCCCATAAAAGAACAAAAAAAGTCAGCTGAATAACAACTTCGAATGTTTAACAAAACTAAACTGCTGTTTTGCTCTAATAATTATTAGGTTATGCAGACGGTGTTAACTTTATCGAAACCGGTTTGAACCGTTATTTCTTGGTCCAGAAGTTCGACAGACCAGAAGCACTTTTGCTGAATTGAGACAAAAACCGGAACCAAAAAAAACGACGATCGTTCCACGAAGTGAACCCGTATTTTGCGTGAGCCTACTTTCTCTAATTTCTGTTGTCATTGTTTATCTAATTATTCTCTTGTGTTTACCTAATTGTTTAACTTATCTCTTGCCTAATCAGTTCGCTTATTCCACTCCGCCGACTCCTCGTTGACTTGCGCATGGTACTGGGCAGGACGGGAAGCTCGTCTTGTCGCTAGCCGAGCTACATTTTACATTTAAAAATCCTTAATGTTTTCGATAGTTTAGTTTCTTATTATTTTATTTTGTGCTCGATGAATCCTTGTTTTTCTGAAGCACATAGCATCCAAACAGCATAAGATGCCATGAAACTGGTCACGTAACATCAGCGTTCTAGTAGAGCAACAGGCACTTTTGTTGTGATTTCTTTGGAGTATGGCTGTTGTGTAAATGTGCTTAAAATCCTCAAAACCACCTTGCTAACATTTACTTAAACTTGCAGTCTCACAAAGGTTGCAGAAGTGCTCATTCAGATGATGCTGGACCAGGCAAGTTTACAATGGGCCTTGTTTCACCGTTTTCTTAGAGGAAAACCTCATGGGCCACTCAGACTTCGTAAACAACCACACCAAGGGGCAAAAACAGTCTCTTGACCCCATCAAGGTCAACGCTGTTATAGGCAAGTACTGTACATCCTTTCCAGTTGCATTTTTTCATTCACATTTTGTATTTAAATTACCAACTTGCCATTAGCACATCAAATGATTTTCGAGTAACCTGTGCCTGCACCGGCGTGCTGCAATAGCCATCCATTTGGAATGACTGTTCATGTGATCTTAAGGAACTAGCGCCTCCATACTAAAATGCTTCTAAATTTCAAAAGCAGCCTCAACTGCCAGAAGTTTTTGGTGGCTCCACCACACGAAATAAGTGCATTTCCGCATTATTTGCACTAGTTGACTGTCATTGCAATGAATAATTATCTGTGAAGCACGCTACCAACCTTGTGGCATGGAGCATGTGCTGAAGTAGCCTGAAAGTATTATTATAAGAATTGTGGAGAAGCTATGCTCAAGTGCAGTTACTGCTCTACTCGAGGGACACCACTTCCACCAAGTTTCAGCAATAAAAATGGCCCTCCAGGTTCTGTAACGCAAAACACAGAGTTTTCATCTATTTTAACAGACCATATTGAATTAAAGTTGCTCCTGCCTTGAAGAGGGTTCATGTGGTGCCTGACAGCAGCCTTTCAGCAGAGCGAACAACCCCAGCAATTCCGGACATCGCCTTTAGTTCACAGCTTTTACACGACGTGGCGTACGGACTTTTAAGATTCGAAATTCGCGCGATGACGCACGAAGTGTACTGGACGATAACAAAACACACGTTTTAACAATAAAACAAAGAAAAAAAAAGGACCGCTGACACCGTCGAGCATGGACGAGCGCGAATCAGGAATGGCTGATCTGATAACCGCTGCGCGTATAAGACGAGCGGCCAGCTAGTCTACTGTGAATCAGCAGTTTTGCTGCTATTGATAGGCGTTCAGAGGCTCAGCCCTGCTTCGAGAAAGTTGATGCAGAATCTTGAAAGAGCGGCCTCCGCCCCCCCCCCCTTTTTCCGTCCATCTTTTCCTCGTCCGATCGAATCAAAAAAGCAAAAATGCCATTTTGGCGCTTCATTTCTCGAAAGCTGATTCTAAAATAATAATGCAAGCTTGCTAAATGGTGGCGATGGGCGCATGTTTCAGGATCTGCAGTCGCATGATTGACGCCCTTAATCTCGGTTGGCCTCAGTTTACGAGTTCATTTGCGCATTTGCGTCCATGTGCCTGACTGAGTTATGTTCACTGCCACGGAATTTCCGTTCTTCGAAGGCGAAAGCCTTAGGTGCATGGCGATATTTTCGGTGCCATTGGCGGTGACCCTGGTGAAACCGCGCCGTAACGAAAATGGCCGACGCCGCAAAGAGTAAAATCACGTCAACAAATGCTCGGATTGACGTCAGTTTTCTCAGGGAGGTTCCTGTGAACAAAGTAAATTAGTGGCTTTGTAAAGAAAATTTGCTACATTTCAGCCGAACACCTTTTCTAAGCTCTTGGTAAGCAACGGGTGTAAATGCAGAAAATCATCTGTAACTGGTCAGTGTTCAAAGACCTGCTTCACTGCACAATGGCATAGCCAGAAATTTTGTTCGGAGCACGAGGTCGCGGGATCGAATCCCGGCCACGGCGGCCGCATTTCGATGGGGGCGAAATGCGAAAACACCCGTGTATTTAGATTTAGGTGCACGTTAAAGAACCCCAGGTGGTCCAAATTTCCGGAGTCCCCCACTACGGCGCGCCTCATAATCAGATCGTGGTTTTGGCACGTAAAACCCCATAATTTCATTTTTAATTTTGTTCGGAGAGGGGGGGGGGGGCTCACGTTGCAGCGCGGCCTCCTCCTTATAGAATTTGTCGAGGGATCAAATACACCAATAATAACTGCATTGTCATTGCCAATGTCATTGTATACTAGAGGCTGCAAACAAACTACCGAATGCTACCCACTGTCTAGTAAAATATGTATTTTTTCATTAAAGAATATATTCCTATGTCCCAAAAATTGAGGCAAAAATAACTTATATCAATGCTTTCGCGTTTTTTTTGTGTCTATTTAATAAGTAATGAAAATATCACACGAACTTTAGAACTATATCAGTTCCAAACCAGCAAAGCAGTGCATACAGCTGGTGTGAAAAACGTAAAGGCCATGAAAAGAACAAGTTGAGCACAAATATTTTGATAAATCATTGTCATTCACGAACCTTGTTTACTTTTTTCTAGAGTCGCGAGCAGAAGTTTGGAGACCATGGCATCAGTAAAAATTTAAATATATTAAAGCGCAGCTGCGCGGCCCCGAACACGCGCACCTAGGCTTGCGCTCTTGATTTCAGCCGGAATGCCCAGGCTGCGATAGGAAAAAAAATAAAATCGTGGCAGCAGAGAGGCTCGGCCTTTCTGTACCGACGTGGGAGCGGCCCGCTACGTGCTGACGCGCGTTCCGAGGGACCATAATAAAGTTTTATCATACCATCATACCATACCTTTGGTCCACAAACTTTTGCTCATGACTGTACATATGCAAAAAAACCTCGATGACGCTGTCCTTCGTTGAAATAGATTGCGCATGAGCAGTTGTTACCGGTCGTGTATTGTAATTACACCGATAATATAGTTGCAACAGTGAGTACATATAAGAAGGAGGGGTTCTGCAAGATGTATATTAGAAATGCGAAAATAGAATGGAATATACAAATGCGAAGATACAAGTTTATAAAGGGCACAAAGGTGTCGCTGGAAACAAAATGCACTGTTTGCATACACAAAGCCTCGCAACAAGATGTTTAAATATATGTATAAGTTTCCAATAAATCTACGTATTTAAGCATACGTCACTTTATGTAATGCGTCAAACAAGACAATAGACATGTTGTGCAGTCACACATAGTAGCTCTACGCATAGAAAGACAGACGATCCTGGCAAGAACAAAACTATGATCGCAGAAATCGTGATATGTTCCGGAAGAACCGCCTGTTGGGCTAGCTGGTCTAACATAGTTACTCTCAGTTTGGCAGAACAGTTTGCTTCTCCTAGAAGCTGACAACGAAGGTGGATTTGTTGTTATGCCCAAAGGCATGTTCAATAAAAAAGCCCAAGCGGCAGTGGACAAGAACTTTGCAGCTGTTTAAAAAAGTGCAGTGAGGGTTAAGACGAAGTTCATCAAATTTTTTAAGGACTTGGAATTGAATGCTCTTGCTAGTGCTATTAGAAATAGTAAGGGGAACAGTATGAAGGTTTTCTTTTCTACCAAAACGCATAAAGTAGATGTCCCTTTCAGGACCATTGTTAGCGAAGGGGGGGCTTGGCAAAAGAATGTTAGTCAGTTTTTACTGAAGAGCCTTAAGTAACTCACGGTTGTTTATCCTTTCCGCGTGAGGAAATCTGAAGAAGTCACTGAATATGTGAAACACAACGAGAGTATAGATTATGGCTTGTCTGTCGACGTTGAGGACTTGGTTATTGAGTACCTCAAGATAAGCTTTTAGTTGCTTTTAGGAAGTGCATTGAACAGAGTGGCGAATGCGATTTCCAAAACTACCCGCCGTGGTTGCTTAGTGGCTATGGTGTTGGGCTGCTAAGCACGAGGTCGCGGGATCGAATCCCGGCCACGGCGGCCGCATTTCGATGGGGGCGAAATGCGAAAACACCCGTGTACTTAGATTTAGGTGCACGTTAAAGAACCCCAGGTGGTCCAAATTTCCGGAGTCCCCCACTACGGCGTGCCTCATAATCAGATCGTGGTTTTGGCACGTAAAACCCCGTAATTTAATTTAAATTTGATTTCCAAAACTCCGCTTGCTTGTCGGTTCATAATTTAACACTTTTAGAATTTTACTTGGCGTAACATTTATTGTTTTTAACGAGCAGCCTTTTCTGCAACGTAGAGGAGTGTGTATTGGGTCTTGCGTGGCTTCGATTCTATGCGACATATTTTTAGCTGATATTGACAGTGTGCTTGATATGACTTTTAATGGAGGGAAGGCATTCAAAGTGTTTCGGTACGTCGATGACTTTTTAATTCTTTTAAACAAAGAGGACGGTTTCACTGCCACTGGGAGTATTTTAGATGTTTTTATTCAAGCTGGGCAGGGTTTGAGTTTCACTCATGAATTGCTTGGAACTGAGGGGTTACAATTCCTGGATCTCAGGCTAAAATTTAGTGTAGGCCAGGATTGCTGAGAGTACCACCCACGGTTTAAGAAGTGGGTCCTGCCTTTTGACTCTGTCCACTCTAAAGTAGTAAAAATGGGCATCGCATTACAATGTCTGGATGCAGCGCTCCTTAGGTCATGCCCGCATTATTCAATGCAGCATAGCTTTCACAATCAGATTGGTCGCCTACTAGCAGCGGGATTTCCTGAGTTGCTTGTTGTTGCGGTGGCCGAGTCTATCCTGCAGAGGGTAAAGAACAGAGCTGGAGCGGAAAGGCTGAGACCCAGCGATGGATGGCGAGACCCGTAGCCATGCCATATATGCATCAGGTCTCGCACAACACCTGAAGAAGGTCGCGAACAGACACCGTATTCCTGTGGTCTTCACGGCTCCTAATAAGCTATCCAGGCTCTGCCCTCGAATTTGCGGTGACAGGAAAGGAGGTTGCCAAACCAGCCATGATAGCCGCTTCGTAGGGTGTGCGACAGGAGTGGTATACTCCGTCCCCTTGTTGTGCGGGAAGGTATACATCGGCCAAACCGAACGGTGCATAAACGACCGGCTCAGGGAGCATGCGTTAAGAAAAAAAATAGGACAGGAATGCACATTTGGTTGCCCACATCATTACGTGTGGTTGCGAGGCACGATTTTATGAGACCACTAACTTAGGCAAATCAACAAACTACACGGCTCGAGTGGCTCTAGAAGCATTCTACATCCACAAGAACTCAGATATTTGTATAAGCGAAGCGTCAATTCTTTTGCACGTTGCCGAACTGAAACTATTTGAACTCTGTTGCCTGAGGCAGATAGTGCTGTTAACTTTTTTAGATTTCTTTTATCACCTCGCATGGGAAAGGGGCGTGACACTGGTGTACGTGGTTCACCTTATAAATCGGAGGGTTTGTTGACTGAAATAAACGGTTGGTAGTAGCGCTCGTCCGCGTCTGTCGTGTCTTCGTGTGTGTTGTGCGTACTTTTTTGCGCTATGTCTGAAAGTAACTCGTGATATGTACTTAGGCCATGCGGTGGTCGCGACAGCGCCATATGGGTAGATAATAGAGGAATAATGCAGAAATCAGTACTAAAATGTGTAATTTAACTGCCTGCAGAGCGGCGACAAATTTTCTGCACCCAAAATTAAGGAAGGGTATTGCTTCGGTTCAAAAAAAGAACTAAAAGCGGGTAGCTAAAAAGGAAAAAGACCAAACGAAAGCCACAGATGATGCGGCAAGTTAAACTACCCAATATCCGAGTGTTTGTTGGGAAACGCCGCGAGGGCCGCGCTTTCAATAAACAAGGTCGGTAAAAATTGGTTATTGATGTCCTCGTAATTTTCGTTTTCACACGATAATTTTGATCATGATGCTAACTGCTTGAATAAACGGCGAAAATTTCTGCGGTTTTAGAAGCTAATGAACAGTCATACGTTTTCATAATTAGGAGTTTATGAACCTGAAGGAACAGAACTTTTACTTGCATTGATTTTTGCCGCTTCGCTATCTAAAGGACAAACTTCACTCGGCGGCGAAGTTCAGTGAAGCGGTCAATGACTTCGGACACGTTCATGCCGACGTCTCTCTGGACGTATATAAGCGCCTGCCTAACCATGTGTTCCTCAGACATTGTAGAGCGCAAGTAGTTTTTTAGTAATCTCATGTTACATATATGCTATCTGCGCTTGAAGTGGTCACTGGAAGGGTGACTAGAATCTGAAGCCGTTTCTACACATTTACATAGAACCTGCAGTCGTGATGAGAGATCCTTGTTTAGGTACCTTTCACAAACAGTAAACTGTTGGATACCGGCAATATCCGTTGTTTCGTCAGCAAATATGGAGAAGCAGCCTGCACCATTTACTTTTGCATCTAGGCTTTCTTTGATAATTTCACTACAATTTCTATGATTTGGTTTTGTACACCCGGGCTTAAACGCGACGTATTACTGGAGCACATCCAAATGGTTCATCAGATATGTATCTCCACAATCGGCTCGCAGATGAAGAAGCGCTCTGAAAATACCAATATTTTCAGGGGGGATTTGCTTAAATCCATAGGACCACTGTCCCTATGGCCACGGAGAGCCAGACCTTGTCGTCCGCAAAAAAGAACCGCATCAAAAATAGGTTGTTAACTTTCTTCTGTTTTCTCTTATTTTACTTTGCCTGCCCTGGTCCAGCTGATTGATCACATCGGGCGCCCTTCCTGAATATGTTTGGAGAAAATTATCAGCTGCCAACTGGCAGTCACGTTCATATTTAGTATTTCGTGTGTCAAGATTATTCCGCACTCTTGACTACGGCATCCCTCATTGCCCCCTGTTCAGATTCGGGTCGTTAAAATCAGTCAGCGAAAACTACCGGTATTTTACGCTGGGCAAACAAGTCAAGCAATTGTTTCTCGTGGTGTCTGCGGCGGCCGCATTTAGATGGAGGCGAATGCGCAAACGCCATCTGCTTGCGTTGTAGTGCACGTTAAAGAACCCCAGGTGCTCAAAATTAATCCGGAGCCCTCCACCACGGCGTGCCTTACAATCAGAACTGGTTTTGGCACGCAAAACCCCAGAAAGAAGAAGACGTTTTTTTATCCGTCTCACAGCCTGGGGACTCCACAGCATGATTAGGTACTTAATACGGGTGTGGCTAATGTTGCTCACCATGTCGCACCGGCACTTTCCGAGTTTCATTTTTCCAACATGTGACGGCGAATTCGCTTTTCTAGTTCATAAAACGCACCTGATACTCTTAACGGTAGAGTAAGGGGTCGTTGGCATGCTCGTTGAGTGTTACATTTATGTGACTTCTACAACCTGTGCTGCCGCCCTTTAATCCGTGTTCATCTGTTGAAAATTGAGGTAGCATAAACATTGTAACGCTAAAGCGTTGCACTCTCAGAACTGCATTACTTTCCTGCCAGTCATCGCTAAACAGAAGCCGTGGCGCCATAGCAGCCGATCAGAAACATCGAATAGCTAGTGATTGATTTGGTGCTCCAGTGTCTCCATTTCAAACTTGCGTCCGTTCGTTTCTTCTACTTCTTCCATGTCAACTCTTGCCTGTCGTTTTTGCTGAGCAACAACCATGACCATTTCCACGAGCTTGTAAAGCGAAGATAACGATAAAAATTACGACTTCTACTACAGTTACTACTACCCTACTGCTACACTATTACATTATTATTAATTAATTAATATAGAGGAAGTACAACAACAATTAAAGCTTTACATGAGATCCAACGCAGTGTTTTAGCATAAGTGATGCGAATGTTCCATTGCGATTATAGAAAAGTTGTCATGTGTTAAATCTGTCGATTTGATAGATTGACAGTGGAATCAACATTCTCGGGCTTACTTATCGTGATTATTATATTTTTTTTTCATTTACCATAAACCACATCTCCACCATTAAATCTCTTAAGCAAACTTTAGTGGACTCTGGGCTTGGGCTCCCGTGTACTGGTGAGAGATAGTGCCCCTGTATACGCAGGGCCTCTCTTTTCCTCGCGCCACCGGCACCGTTGGCCGAGCGTCGTCACGCCGTGATAAGTCGTTCTTCGGCACAGAGCAGAGAACATGGAGGAAACAACGCCGGTATACCACTTGCTTCAGCTCTTGTGCCATCCGTATCGGCAAAGGCGCGTTCCCATCACGGCGTCAGGAAGCACTTCTGGCCGCTTAGGCCGGAGCAGCGGTCTCACTCCTATCGCGTGCACGCTCGCCCTCATCGCCGCGCAAGAACTATCTGCAGCAACTCTGAGCATGACGGGACGCCGCGCACCGGGGCTGCGCAAATCGCAATGAAAGTGGGAAAGCTGTTTACTCTGTGCCGTGCAGACGGACCGTTGTCGTCTACAGTAGTCATTAATGTGAAAGCATTACATGAGCCATGAGGCAGAAAAGCCGGCGTCGTCCACAACGAGTGGTATCAAAAGTCAATGTGACGTCATCAGCGTCTTGAATGAAATCAGTAGTAATAGAGAAGATAGTAAATGGTATGACAACGTTAATTAGTAATTAGGGGCAGGTATTGTGAATTAGGTGAATTACAGTGAAGTGAATTAAAGTTACAACAAGTTAGAGTAGGGTGACTTAAGGTGGTGTCAAGTGAATTAGGTGAAGTAAACTAAATTACAATGAATTAAATTTGGTTAAGGTGGATTAAAGGATCATCATATCAACTCGAAGCTACTTGGCGATGAGTTCTGAATGGTTGTGGTCTGGTGATTAATGAACGCAGAGAAAAGAAAGCGAAGGAAGGATCGCAAACAGGTTGTAATACTTAAGAAGTCTTTATTGGTAATGACTAAGAGAAGTCATAATGCTTTCGCATCCAAATCACCTAAGGATACTTAAGGTACAATTTTTTTTGCCCATGGGCCGCCACAGGGCTATCGCTTTAAACCCCACCGCGCCTCTGCCCGCCATATAACGCTTTGCCGTAAACCTTCTCTGTGATAGCGTTCATGATCCACCAATAAAACCCGCCATGTTTGGCTACATCATAGTGCACAGCTGTCGCTTTAATATCAACAATCTTTTTAATCTTCGGCGCGAACGTCCGTCACATCCAATTATCCTCGCGTTGCAACGGCAGCCCCTGCCACATCCGAGTTTCACCCCACCGCCCGTATATTTCGGCCGGCAGCATGCTGCACTGTCAATGCTTGAAGGGGTCTGGTGCGTCACGACGCGAAGCTCCCCTCGCTAGAAACCGGCGAAGTTTCTGCGCGCGCTAAGAGTGCATGTTTATTCCCCCTTAAACACTACGATTAGCAACATCTAGGTTTTAAAATTTTAATTAAATTATCGGCTTTTACGTGCCAAAACCACGATCTGATTATCAGGCACGCCGTATTAGGGACTCCGGAATAATTTGGACCACCTGGGGTTCTTTACCGTGCACCTAAATCTAAGTACACGGGTGTTTTCACATTTCGCCCCCATCGAAATGCGGCCGCCGTGGCCGGGATTCGATCCCGCGACCTCGTGCTCAGCAACCCAACACCATAGCCACTCAGAAACCATGGCGGGTCGGAACAGATAGGAAATTGAAATGAATCACATGCATCAAAGTTTGCGTTGCGAGTATTATGAAGTACAGTTTTAGTTTTTTTTCTTGCAATATATGACAGCCTTTGTGGTGACTTCAATTTCCTGTTTTACGTTTAGGCTACTGACACTGCACAAACTATTTTTTGTCATAATGCAGAATACAGGCACCAGAGTGCGGCTCATAAACACATCGGTATAATGAGGTGTAATTTGTGGATACATTTCTCGCTATGGGTAATATAGGAGCTCCTTTCTCAAATATGTGTCTTGGGTCAGAGTGCTTATGCTGAAAGTGGACTGATTTTCCGCGTTTTCCGTGGAGCTACCGAAGTGACTGTGAAAGCCTTTCGCTGTTTAAAGGTGTAAGCCTTTCGATGCAGGCGCCTGAATTATACACAAAGAACGCGCTCGTCCGGAACCAGAAAAGTCGCAAGCATCATGCCAAACTCGGGATTACCCTTCTACGGGTTAGTCGCGTCCTTGACAAAAAAAAAGAAAAACCGGGGAGTGACAAGTCATTTTTAAACGGGTGGTCGTTCTTATCGTGATCACACTTGTCGACTTGCGCCAACGTACCGCGCTTTGTCGGGAAGCTGTGATGGTTCCATCTTTAGAAAGGGTATTTTTTTTCCGCAACGTAACTAACGTCATCGGGGCAGATTTAAAAATATAAAGGTCACGAGTCAGGCAGTGGTACCCTAGGTGAAATGAACGCCCGAGAAAGATGGACTTGTAGTCGCTTTGTTTTGGAAACGCTGATAACGTTGCAGTTTAAACCACAATTGAACTTCGTACACAGTATTTTTACCAACAGCTTAACAGAAGGCTATTCAGTCGTGATATTAAACTTATAACTTTTTAGCAGAGCACATCTCACATGATACAATAAAGGGCTCAGTAATTTCCACCGTGACTTAACCTAGGTACGTTGGCGTACTTCAATAATCCCCGTCAGCCTACTCACATATACCGCATTACTAATCACATCTACCATGGCCTCGGCTACATCCCAAGAAGCAATTGCCTACCTCTTCTCATTGCTAAAGATTCGGTAGGCGTAAGACAGGCCAAAATTAGAATATGAATGCCCTGTATGGAATTAGCATGGAACCTTCAGTGATATAGAACGTATGCATTACTCTCGAGTCTGTCCAGAAACGGGCAGTAACATTAATTTACTCTGACTATTCATTTATCATCAGTGTTAATAAACAAAAAGCTGATGAGCTTCTATCGCTACGTTTGCGTCGTGAAGTCACCTGACCTTGCACAAGTTCTACAATTCTACGCTCTAATATTCCATCATCAAGAGCTCGGCGCTTGTCATGTATAAGCTAGAAAGCAGCCTGGCCTTCAGAACGTATAGTCACGTCAACAGCTTTCGTACCCCGGAAGGTGAAAAAATATTTATATTTCTACGCCTTAGGCACGCATCGTGGTATTCGGATTTACAGCGTATTGGTCTAGAGTAAACAAAAGTTTTGCATACTTTTACTGGCTGTGGGCGTAGCTGCGTTGAAAATGAACTTATTCGCAGAATCTCGGCCGCGTAAACTTTTGACGGTGACTGTGCCACTGAACAACTGTATTTTCTTTATTCTGCACACATTTTTTAATGAATGGCCTTCCAGGCAATGTCATGCAATGCTTACACCTGGTTAATTTTCAGGACAGCCATCTCAGACATGATGTATTAAGTATAAGAACTGAACTACTATGTAGTACGTCATTATATCACCAATGAGGTGTAATAAATTTGTAAACAAATAAAGGATAATAACATTGCCTATGAAATTTTACTCAAATCTCAGGACTACTTCAAAATTTCGCCTGTTCGTCTTGTGTACCTCCCTATGCTTTCTAGGAAACTGAAAGGGCGAAAATCAAGTGTGAAATTGACATGTCCTGTGGCACCATGGCAGAAAAGGGAAGGTTTGGCTTAGTAGGACCATGTGAAAGGTTCAGCTGCCATTGTGCTACTCACACACAAGGAACGACACTTTTGTATTTTATTTATAGGCAGTAGACAAAATGATAAATGATGCTCAGTGCACGCTGGCGTGATCATGACAAAACGACTGTACCGATATGGGTCATAAACGATTATAATAAAGGAACATTTCTGCAAACCGTCACGGTCCTTTCTCATGTTTCTTCAATTATTCAAACATGTTAAATTTAGGGTAGGAGAATATTCGCACATAATTACTAAAGAATTGCACCAGTAATCATATCATGGTGCTGTGACCTGATTCAGCAATAGAGTTAGTCAAGAACAGAACAGCAGAATGCTATATGGCAACTTCGGTAATTGTAGCCGAAAACAGTGTCTTCTTGCACAACTTTGTGGGCATAATTCAAAAAGGGTGTGGTCTGTGATTGGAGTCGTTCTCTATTTTTACACGACAGGCTACATTAACATTTCCCAGAATCTTTTCGCATAATTTCCAATACTTCTCTGCGTAAGTTGTGGTAAAAGGATATGAAGACTTTTAGTATTTCTGGAATTTTGTGAAGGTATATGGAATGGTTCAAATGATAGGACACGTGCGCTGCATATTGAGGGTAGAATGTTTATGTTTCGAGGTACTGGTTTGTACTAAGCAAACACGCTTGTGCAATAATTCGGATATCCTTCATTTGCACTGAAGGTCAGGTATACGCAAAAATTCTGCTTTGATATAATGCAAATACACTCAGTCAAATAGCTTCAACTGTATTCCTTTGTAAAAATACTACGTCTGGGGCTGCAGCCAACTTTCTACTTCTGTGTCTTTTGCACACACTGGGCGCTATTTATTTTTGTGGCACGTTTCAAGCCGCACAAGAGTTGCACAAAACACGCCTTTACCAAGACGTAGCTGAAAAGGCAAAATATTTCTTAGTAATGTCTTCATAAATATTCACCTTAAGAAAGAAATGTACTTTCAAAACACGTTACCTGCGTTTATTTTCCAAAATACAATATACCTAAAGTGCAAAAGATGTTTGGAAACACGTTCGCATGTTCTCGAAACCAGCCAGCTATTTTTTTAGGAAGACGTTGGTACAGTATTTCTAAGAAACTAAACAAGAACCGTAACCAAATGTCCTGCAATTCGGAATATGCCATCGGGTAGAAAACTGCCAAACTAAGCAGCGACAAGTGATAAGAAGAAGCGCGGCACAGCTGGCTTCGAACCAGCGAACTCACGATCGTGGTTATCATGATCTTGATCTGTGGTCGTTCAACACGCTCGGCTACCGCTTCGAAGCGCTGCTGTTGGCGAAAACTATGTTTATATATGTACCACAATAAATTCCGCGACCTTGTTATGCAAACTGCGATTTTGGAACGACTTCTTTGTCATTTCAAGAGCTGCTGCTGCAACTAGCTGAAAGCTGATTCATTGAAGTTGATAAATCATTGAAGTTGATAAATCCCCAGGTATACGTCAGTCAATGCAATAGGTTCATCGCAAATTGCTTTTTATTGGCCAAAAAAGCCTCCAAAATTTTGGCTTTCAATAGACTCCCATAATTGAAACTTCGCCCGCAATTTGGAACGAGTTTTCTGCCGTAAGTAATGGTACCACTTGCATATATTTCGGGCTAAGCGCCAAGAGCCTATTTCCACGGGAATATTTTAAAATATGGCTTCTATGATTAGTTATTTGGAAAAAAACGACGCTCTCCCGTAGAAAACGCGTATGTTTTCAGAGGCGGCCGCTAGAGGCGCTGTTCGGCGATGTCCCAAATTCCTGATAATGTATAACAATTTTACACGCCTTTAATTTCAAAATCTTTTTCTTTTAGGCTCATGGTAACTACTGTATGCTACATACTGGGGCCGGATTCACAAAAACGTTCTCACGCTAAAACTGTTCGCAGAAGCAGGTGTCAGCCAATCGTGGTGCAGCACTTACGATCGAAAAGCTTTGTGAATTCGGCCCCTGGTGCTTGCTCTGTTTTAGATCTTTTTGGTTTGGGTACACTTATAATGTTACCTTGAAAAAAGTTTTAATGCGTGTATACATCCTCCCGCTATAATCCTCCTCGAGCGAATATGGGACTGTGTGATAAATAAATGAAAGGCTGTTCCAGTGACTGAATCGTCCTGGTTCTGTTTTCAAGAAGGCTTAAGTGTGCGTGCGATGAAGCGAAATTTAGTAACGGTGTTACGCAGGCTAATAACCAAAGTGGCCATGCAGCAATAAAACATATACGTACCGCCGCAATATACACAGGCTTCAAGCGTTGAGTTGTACGAACAATGCTGAAAATGTGTTCCTATAATAAAGTTTTACGCATGGCCTGCATATTGGTTCTTGGTTCACTAAAGTCATGTTATTCTATTGATGGTCTAGTCGTATGCACGCCGTCATATGCAACAGTTGTCGCCTTGCGCACCCTTCAATCACCTGTTAACAATAAGATTGTCGAACTTAGTGTCCTAGTGGTTTTTCCCACATTCCTTTGGTGCGAGATATCATTTTGTAGTTGGATTCATCATCTGTCTCGTTAGCGAATTTATTGTAAGGATAAGACCACGCCGCGTGCAGTTGGGCCTTTTCCCTGTGCTCTATTATGTCACTAGCGGCATTTTCAAGCTTAGTACATTAAATAAAAGAAAACAATGCAGCACTTACACCATAGAACATACATTTGAAGAGCACAAATTTTTCATGTGCCAAGAAAATGACAACGTAAGGGTGTGTAAATGGTGTCATGCACCCAAAAAGCGTTTAGCATTTAACGAGAGTGCAGCAATCAGCTGCTCAATATCGTATTTGACCGTTTTTTCCCCGAATCTCTACACAACGCCACCACACACGTCGCACTGCGGGAGAAGACGAATATTGCCGAAAATTTATCTACTTCATATTGAGAATGCTTATTGTAACCAGAAAAAAATTCTACCGACTTTTTTCTAGGGCAGCATGGGCTTGAAAGAAAGCAAGTGCTAAGATCCAAAGACAAAGAGTTGATAGACTGTCACTATCCGCTTTCAAAAGCACAAAGCCAATTTGTCTTGTTTGTGGTAAGGTTATGACTGTTATTTGTCCGACTAGGGGGTGGGACGGTTTTTTGGCGAGAAAACGAAAGTGTAGCCCTGGCATTGTCCGATGAATGACCATACTCTGACAGTCCACGTCTCGGCCGCACGAGAGTGGAGCCACGTGTGCAACTTTCAATAAAAAACGACTACAGCGCAAAAGCTTGTAATACTCGCCTTCGTGCACTACCGTTAAATGTCGCACGTTTAATAAAAGGAAAAGAAAGATGAAGTAGCACTGTGCTTTTTGATCACCTCGGAAGGGACTACTTCCAAGAACGCCGAACGCAGATGACTCTACCTACTGCAAAAATGTTTAGGTGTTTCCGTCGAACGAGACAGTGACCTTATCTTAATGTATTGAGACGCTGCCCAAACAAACAGGAAGAAAACACATGAGACGGGAAAGAGCGCACACTACCTAATACCACCATTTTTGGGCACTTGTACTTTGGATTCACTTTTAAAGCAACGGCTTGCGCGAGAGAATATATCCATTTTTCCAACAAGGAATCGACCCACCACCCGAAATTCTCTTTCTGCGTGCTGATATGCGCCATCCAATAGAAAACCAGATTTACAACATGTCTATGCCACCGTATCCGCAGTGGCAGACGCCAAGCTGCTTTTTGTAAACGACACGCTGTGCCCCATTTGCTCGAAAAAAATTATCGGCACTCAGTCGCAAGAAGACAGAACTGCGCCTGTATTCGAAACTTGTATGTGTATTGCGCCTGGCTTGAGCGTAATAAGTAATAATAATATTAACTACAATAATATTAACAATAAGGTCAATTTCGCCCGAAAGGCGAATCACTGATTGCGACATTCGCTTACTAACTAAATTAACCTGCACGTTGTCACGCGCGCACAATCACAAATGAGCACATCTCTCTCGATAAGCGCGGACTCTCGCTGTCAAAACGCTGGCGTGGGGGAGAGTGACAGCAACAGCGAGCGAATTGTCCATCGTGCTACTTCTAGCTTCAACACTAACTAATTACGCCGAGAATACACCGCATACGAAGGCATCAGGGGCACTTTAACGAAAAGCTATTCCAAACTGCTTCTATTCTATTTTTGCAATCAGGCCTCCATGATCGCCCAACTTCACTTGTCTTTCACGCAACGTAAGGGAAAAATATTAGCGTAGCTTGCACGGGAGGCTCAATGCTACAGAGAAAGCGGAGCTGATGGGCACCTAGCTTGGCATGGTTTTTGGACTAGGCTAAGCACTACCAAGTCATTTCCAGCATTTTCCGGAATTTATTGATCATTTATCGATTATCGATTAGCTGCTGGTTGACTATCGATTGTCTATCGATGAGACTAAGCTTAAGTAGTCCCAACCATGCTTAGCTAGACTTACCAGGCTCAGCTTCGCCAGTTCACAGAGGTATGTGTCATTGCGCTTGGACCCTTTCTGCACTACCGCCAGGATCGGCCCACAATTTCTGTCCGCAGGTTACGGACTAACGCTCGGCTTAAACAGCTCCGCTGTTAAAAACCGCGAGAGCTACTCACTCTTATATGACGTGTGCATACTAATTATGCATGTGAGGACCGAACAACAGAAAAACGTTAGTTTTCGATTCTATGCCTCTTTACCATCAGCCATCCGCAATGGTCAAAAGTTTTCGGGCTGCGTCCACTTCGCCTGTCTGTCACCTGACGTCCAAAAACCGTGAAAAATCACTGCGTCAAGGTGGCTTGTACGCATTAAAGATGCATTATTACGCCGATCAAAACCTAATTTTCTTTTTAGTAGCCGGACACTGCCCCGTTCCGACATCAATAGAAGGAGGGTACCCGCCGATCGCTCTGGCACTGGCTAGTCGGAGCTGCCGTGGAGAATGGATTTATTTGCCTATATTAAAAATTTTGCGTGACATTATATGGTTGTCGATACCTTTCCGCACGAAAACGACATCGCTATGTCAAATGTTCTTCACTGAAGATTCGTTTTAGCTGCATTGTTACGTTTCCGCTGCACGCCGACGTGATTTTATAGCAGACACCGAAAGCTAAGTAAGAAGAAGCAGGGCAAACGCAGACGCCGGCAACACCCTTGTCATCAGGTTATCTACTTTCACTGCGCTAGCCCGGCCCCACGTTACCCCCTCACATCTGCGTGCTCATCGCCCTTGGTCAGCCAATCAGGTAAGAAATATATGTTAAGAATGCTATTCCTTTTGAAAACAAACAACATGCAGGGACCTCTTATAAAATAGGAGAGCGTTCAATAGCCTTCTCAAACAACGCTGCGAGTCACCGCCCGATGCTTGCGTTGGCGGTTACGTAAATTGGACATCCGGTGATTAGAAGGAAAACAGATCGGAATAGTTTTACGTTATAGGGTCCCAGCCATCGGCCCGCCTAGACTTTGTACCCAGCGCAGATCGCTTTCTAGATCGGGGCCGCGCGGCCGCGCTCAGCCGCGCCATACATAGCCGCCACGGGAGTAAAACGTCCTCCACTTTCCGTGCGGCCTTGTGCGCGATGGAAGACGGAGCGCTTTTTCCCCGCCTTCCTCCCTTGCGCACGCGAGACTGTGCAACCATTCTTTGCTCACCCTCTCCCGCTTTCACTTTACCCATACCATACGGCGCGCAGCCACGATGTTATCGCACTTGGACATTATACGAAACATCACGTAGACGACGACGGCGGAAATGTGCCTGGAGTGTCCATATATTTGCAATCGCAATAAAATTATGTGGATCCGACTCAGTGTGGTAAGCAGAGTAAGCGAGGCTTTCTCTGCTATTTGCTTTGAGTGACGATAGTACGCGGTGATCTTAACAGTGAATGTTTAATTTCTTCAGCATTTAGTGCAACGGGAGAGTGGTGAGTTGATGTACTACGTGCACCTGTTTGTCCGTGTAATACACACAATACACAGCGATACGTGCTTGCTTGAGGCATTGTTGTGCGCCGTTTTTCATAACCTTCGGAATTGAGCCACCAGGCTTCTCAGATGAATCTGGCACGCTTCCACTCGCACCGGCAACATACGGCATCCGGCCGCGATGTTATCGCAGTCGGACTTCACACCGAACGTCGTGGCGACAGCGAAGGCGACGCGGATGACGTCGGCGTAAATGCGCCTGGAGTGTAGATATAACTGCTTTCACAATAATAAAAAAAAAGCTGTGTACGGGAAATACCGCTGCCATAAACTAGAAGCTTGTTTCCCCACAGTACGACTGGGTTTGTGGACAAACAAACCCATTGTATGTTTCCTTCGTATTTCCAAGCGATTTGGTGCGACTGCATTTAAACGCCCGGAATCAGGTTAGTCATGTCCGAACGATCGTTAGACCAGTGTTTTGTTGCGCTACGAGGACATTGTAAGAGTCACCTTACGAGAGGAAATATTCCCGACAAAGCGGGGCTCCGAGAAGTATTCTCAAGAGATTTCCAATTTGCTCAGCTAAGCAATCGTGTGGCTCACAGCAGGCCCTACAACAATGACCCGGTGTAGTTCAGCGGTTGCGGCTCCACTTTCTCAAACCTTCACGACCTTACCTTCGCGTATAAAGTGCGA
Organism: Dermacentor silvarum; assembly: GCF_013339745.2. Classification (NCBI taxonomy): domain Eukaryota; kingdom Metazoa; phylum Arthropoda; class Arachnida; order Ixodida; family Ixodidae; genus Dermacentor; species Dermacentor silvarum. The sequence continues at coordinate 155,136,285 of NC_051158.1, read as the reverse complement.
GATTTGTGTACACTGAACAGGCACGCATGATTTTAGCTATACTTCCGAACTGATAAAAGAAATCACGTAGAAACTCCTCTGGGAGTTGCCTAAGTATACACAAGCATTGTGCCGCTTGCTGATCCCCACGCTGCCCGGTGTCATCATCAATGTTATGAAACTTGATTCGACCAGCATAAACCCTTATAAACCCTCATCGGTCGTTATCAACCTTATCGAACACGATCCGACCCTTACGAACTATTATCGGTCCTTATCAACCTGGATGTCCAGCTAAGCTGTTACAAAACCACCACTACAATTGCTGAGGGAGCATGCAATGTTTATTCATGGTTCGGATGCTTGTTTTGCACTTGTTCTTTATTGAAACGTGTGCCGTTCTGTGTATTGTATGGGTGAGCTGAATGAATGTATGCGCTGTTCGCTTCACTTCGCTGAGCGCTTGTAGCCTCTGCCTTACGTGGTTATGAGCCATTGCATTCGTCTTACGTGACGGAGGACAATTTCTCATTTGGTAGGCATAGAAGTGCTTATGCATTTAAAACTAAAATGGGATGGTTTATTAAACGAGACGAAGCTGCTGATTTTCGCTGTAACACGGGGACTATCTTTTCCTCTTATATCGTTCCGTCACGCGCACTATAGATCATGAGTTTTTCCTTTCATTTGTTTTTACACTGATAATATTCAAACCTTCGCATTGTCGGCACATTGCGCTAAACACACATTAAGTAAACCCTAACAAGTAACACGTAAACACACGTAACAAGTGCTCTATTTGGCGATGTCCTTTTGTGTCAAAAATTTGACTAATATAAATCTCTCTAAGCACCTTATCTTTCTAAATACCAAATGAAACACTTTACCATGCACCGAAACTTGAGAAAAAGGGGGGCGCGCAACCAGGATTCGCGCTTCAATGGCACTCCATAAAGCCATTTGGCCCGCTCCTTCTTGCAGAATCCAATACCCATCATCTTTCCTTATACGTCAGGGCGCAAATATACATCACAGCTGCACATTCGTGTCCATTTTTGATATGGTCCGCAAGCTCTTTCCCATCAATTCCACGGCGGACGAATCTTTTGCCCCTGTAGAGATGCTTTGCCGCATATAGCCAAACAAAAGCACCCCAGGAAAAAAATTCAGCCAGCGGATTAAAACCAAACTGGACCTACATATTGTCGCGGTACACAAAGCTCAGGAGCTTTATTATAGAAGCACTGCGCCGTACTCGGGAGAAGGAACCAGAGAAGCGCCAACAACAAGAATCTCTTCTTCTCTAGATGGCTTTCGCAATCACGAGCAGCCCGGTCGTCGTCTTTGTCGGCGCCAGGGCGCACTTGTGCACGAATACCGACGCGGCATTACCCTCCCTCCAGAGCGAGCATCGTCCCGATGCTGATCAAATCGTGGCGGAAAGACTCGTAGTTGATAGCTTGGCGGTGTCCACTTCACTCTTTATGATATGGCTTCATGCGCACTACGTGCACTACCTCAGGCACCTGTTGACGGCGTTTCGAGCAGCATGAACCATCACCAACCACCTCGTAGGTCACGTCGCTAATACGGCGTAGAACCTTGTAAGGTCCGAAGTACCGGCGTAGAAGTTTCTCCGAGAGCCCTCGGCGTCGGACAGGAGACCAAATCCACACTCTTTCCCCGGGCGTATAAGCGGCAAATTGGTGGCGGAGATTGTAGCGTCGTGCGTCGCGTTCTTGCTGACTAGTTATCCTGACGCGGGCGAGCTGTCGTGCTTCCTCGGCACGTCAGTGTAATCTGCGGCATCTGCATCTGAACCATTGCAGTCATGAGGCAGCATAGCGTCAAGCATTGTAGTGACTTCTCGACCATGGACCAGAGCGAACGGCGTCATTTTCGTTGTTTCTTGGCGTGCCGTATTGTATGCGAATGTGACGTATGGTAAGATTGTGTCCCCGTTCTTGTGCTCCACATCGACATACATGCAAAGCATGTCTGCGATGGTCTTGTTGAGGCGCTCGGTAAGCCCATTTGTTTGTGGATGATAGGCCGTCGTCTTCCTATGGGCTGTGCCACTCAGCGTGAGCACAATGCGCAGAAGCTCAGCTGTGAATGCGGCTCCTTTGTCGGTTATGATGATCGCTGGAGCACCGTGTCTGAGGACAATGTTCTCGATAAAGAATCGTGCTGCTTCAGCTGCCGTGCCGCTCGGAATTGCCTTCGTTTCCGCATATCGGGTTAGATAGTCCGTCGCGACTATGACCCATCTGTTGCCGCTGTCAGATAGTGGAAAGGGGCCCAGGAGGTCTATGCCAATTTGAGCAAACGGCATTTCCGGTACTGGAACGGGGTGCAATAGCCCAGCGGGTTTAGTCGTTGGTGCTTTGCGTCGCTGACACTCAAGGCATGTCCTCACGTAGTGCTTCACCTCTTCTGCGAGCCTAGGCCAGTAGTAGTTTTGTTTGATTCGTGCTAGTGTTCGCGTGTAACCAAGGTGGCCCGAGGTGGCTTCGTCGTGGCAGGCTTGCAAGCTTTCGCGGCGGAGAACTTCGGGAACTACTAGCAGATGGCTCTTCCCTGTTGGAGAGAAGTTCTTCCTATAGAGAACGCCATCGCGCAAACAAAATGAAGGTAGGCTCCGTGAAAATAATCTCGACACTTCGTAGCTCGCCCTTCCAAGAACTCGATCAAGGTGCGGAGCTCTCGGTCGCCTTGCTGTTGCCGAGAGATGGCGGCCGCATGAACAATGCCTAAAAAGCCTGCGCATTCATCCGCATCTGCGCTCGGTGATTCAATAGGTGATCTGGAGAGGCAGTCGGCATCGAGGTGCTGTCTTCCCGATTTGTACACCACTCTCATATCGTACTCTCGAAGCCGTAAGCTCCAGCGTGCCAAACGTCCGTACGGGTCTTTCATATTGGTCAGCCAACAAGCGAATGATGGTCGCTTACTACTTGAAAGGCGCGACCGTATAAATACGGGCGAAACTTTCGTGACTGCCCATACGACGGCCAGACATTCCTTCTCCGTGGTTGAGTAGTTGGACTCGGCACGTGACAATGTTCGACTTGCATAAGCAACTACTCTCTCGACACCGTCCTGCCACTGAACAAGGACAGCTCCAAGGCCCACGTTGCTGGCATCGGTGTGGATCGCTGTTGACGCATCCTCGTCAAAGTGAGCGAGTACTGGCGGAGTTTGTAGACGCTGCCGTAACTCGTTGAACGCCGCTTCTTGCTCCTCTCCCCATACAAACGCAACGTCGTCTCTTGTGAGGCGGGTGAGTGGAGAGGCGAGATGCGCAAAATTGGCAATAAATCGTCGGTAATAAGCGCAGAGACCCATGAAGCGTCTGACCACCTTCTTAGCCGTAGGACGAGGGAACTTTGCGACTGCTGCAGTTTTATCGGGTCCGGCTTAACTCCTTCTTGACTAACTACATGACCTAGAAACTGAAGCTCTTCAAACCCGAAGTGACATTTTTCAGGTTTCAGTGTGAGTCCCGCGGACCGTATGGCTTGAAGAACTGACAGCAGCCGCTTTAGATGTTCTTCGAAAGTGGCGGAAAAAACAATCACATCGTCGAGGTACACCAGGCATGTCTTCCACTTCAGACCGGATAAGACAGTATCCATGAGCCTTTGAAACGTGGCTGGGGCCGAGCATAAGCCGAAAGGCAGAACCTTGAATTCATAAAGCCCATCAGGCGTCACGAATGCCGTCTTCTCTCGATCACGCTCATCTACCTCTATTTGCCAGTATCCACTCTTAAGGTCCATAGAGGAGAAGTAGCGCGCATGCCGTAGCCTGTCTAAAGAGTCGTCAATCCGCGCAGCGGATACACATCTTTCTTTGTAACATGATTCAGCTTGCGATAATCAATGCAGAACCGCAAGCTACCATATTTCTTTTTGACAAGCACCACAGGTGATGCCCATGGGCTGTTCGACGGCTGGATGACATCATCCTGTAGCATCTTTTCAACCTGCTGCTGTATCGCCTCGCGTTCTTTCTGAGCTACACGATACGGGTTCTGTCGGATGGGTCTTGCTGTCTCCTCCGTGATGATGCGATGCTTTGTCAGCGGCGTTTGATCAACTCGCGAAGTAGACGAGAAGCAGTCCTTAAACTGTTCAAGCAGTTCCATAAGCTGGTGTCGATCTGCAGGTGTTAAGCTCGGTCCAATGTCGACGGCGGGTGTGCATGGCGTTGTAGGAGCCTTGGCTTCTCCTTGCATAGCAAAAAAGTCTTCAGTGTAGTCGATTTCATCGAGATACGCGACAGCGGTGCCTTTACTGATATACCGACGTTCGTTTGTGAAATTTGTCAATAGAACCTGTGTACGCCCGTCGATGATGCCAACTAAAGAAAGCGCAATAAAAAGAAACCACCCTGAAGCTGTCGCTTCACCTCGGTGCTTGGAAACGAGCGCGCTTCTGTATCAGTGTTATCTCGAAGACGGCCAGCTACTTGCTCTACTGACAATGAATCGACGGTTTTGCTATGCACCTGGCCAGAAAGCTCCCGCATTCTAGAGAGATATCTGGCCGAGATAACAGCCCCCGCGAAGCTTCCGTTGAATATATATTTTTTCCTTGAGCAGACTTTTTATTTGTGCACCACTGTGGCCACGGTCTTGCGTATACGTCAGCGTTCTGTTTCATGGTTTTCCTATAGAACTGGCGTGATCCATTGTTTAAGAGGAAGCTTTAGCTCAGGCCTATCTTCGATGCCGGATACTGAAATACATGTGAAATGCAGGAATGTTTTTATGAGAAAACTGATGAACCGATTTGAATTAAATGTGCTGCATTTAAGAGCGACAGTTTAATTGCAGAGACTGCAGCAATAGAATTTTCGCTTAGATAGTGTGATGTTTTCAAAGAATTGCAGGATGTCCCGAAATTTGGAAAAAAAGAACAAAAGTATGAAGTTTACAAATCTGCAACCCAGCCATTAAAAACGAATATGGCATTTCTATAAACTGCACCCGTTGGAGCACCAAAAGCGAACAACTTTTTTTTGCTATACCTTAAAACTTACGTGAATTTGTTATAATCTTTGGAAGGGTTTTGCAAATGCAACATTCACGACCTAGTGGTATATTTCAGGATGGTGTATGATATATGATTGCTATCCGCTTTGGATGTATTATTAGGTGCAGTTCACAGAATTCCGATATCATTTTTAGCTGATGAGGTACATAGCTCTATACGTCAAGTTTTTTTTTTTCGAAAATTGGCAATTCTTTAAAATTTTACGTAAAAAAAGTAGACAGCCTATAATAAAATATCCCTTTCTGCAATCACTACACTTTAACTTTTTTTTCTAAGTTCAGCATAACTGATCAGATTTGGTGCATCGGTTTCTCTGAGAAACTATTGCCGATTTCCCATGTATTTCGATAGGAGCCCTCAAGCTCAATGTTCCCCCTAAGTTCGAGCTTGAATAATATAATTGTTGGCAACATACTTTAGTAAACGTGTGATCGTGGTCTAATGAGCGAGAACACCGGCGTACTGAGCGCAACGGCAGAGGATATGTTTGTAAAGCGTCTTGGGAAGGAATAGGAAAAAAGAAAGGGAGAAGGCTGGTATGGTTATTCAGAAGCGTGTATGGTTGGCTAAATATCACTAAATGCTCTGGTCGTCATACCACCTTATGTTCCATCAGCATAATTTCTATTTTATTCCGCCAGTATTGCGCTATTATTGTCAATAAATCGAGATTAGAACACCGGCGTCATGGCATTGTATTCCGCCGCAATTATTTATCGTCATCACTTCAGAATCATCTCATCGTCGTCATGCCGTCGTCCTTATATGCCTTCGTCGTTCTATCGACATCATTCCTACCTCGTAAGTACATCGTCGTCACTGCATGCACCGTCGGCCTGCGGTCCTTGTTCTACCATCGTGAGGTAACATTGGCGAGCGACGGTCATAACAAAGCGGGTCAATCAGGGAGACAATGTATGGCTGCATATAGCCGAATCACTTGAAACATCAGGAGAAACACTACGGATTCTAAATAAAGGTGTCTTAGCTAACACAATGTGTCGCTTCTTGTTCGCTAGATTGTGTGAATGTTAATCGCATTAACTTCGATAGTCATCTTAACATGGGTTCTGCAGGAATTCTTTCGTCTTCGCGACACTAACGAACTCTTGTACACATTGTTCCCAGCCTATTAACACCTCGAATTCCTAGAGGTGATCGTGATCAGTCATGTGACGGACGACCCGAAGTTTGATGGAGGTAGCGGTATGATTTCGACAGCAGCGCCGTCTATCGATAAGGGGAAACACATTTGGATGGATGGGAACAGCGGCGAAATCCACACTGCAAGAGTTGCTAGACATCACAGATTCGAATCAACCTGAGAAAGAGTTAGAAATATATATGCATTGCAGTCGCGCTAAAGAAATTGAAAACTATTGGATTGGTGAAAGACTCACTGCAAAAACATTCATTAGACTGTCTCAGGTATCTGAGCTATCCTTAACGGGAATCAATGAGATGAGTTTCGATAGAGCTCGTTACATTCTTCAAGAGTGGAAGAAGTGCCTAGAGGCAGAGTCGATTGCAATATTTTTTTGCTGCAGAAAATATCTAGATTTTCGGAGTGATCACTTTAACAGAAAAACAAAAATACGTTTTCAAGAAGTACTTAGAGTACCTCGATAAAATTGTAGCAAATAAATTCTGAAAAGTTTATTTGCAACTTTTGTGTCTTAAAGCACAGGGCAACTTACTACTGGTTTCCATTAATTTTCTTCATTTAATTTTCAAGCGAGTTGAATATTCTGCCATAAATTATTTCACAATTAGCCCAACTAATTAAACTGAGACTTTCAAGTGTATATTGTTCTTAGACAAATGCTTTAAGTCTACGCGGACGCTGCAAAATTTCTCAACATTGGGGAGGGGAATGTGAAAAACAAAATAGAAATGCACAGCACTTTATCGCCTCAGTAAATTTATATTTTGAATGCTATTTCCACTCGTTAAGTGGCGCGACCCTCATGTTCGCAGTCTTGTATACGTTTTTGTAGCACTAGGTGCGTTGTCTGCGAATTTACGTGAATAAGCAAGCAGATCATACTTTAATCTGGCGGAAAAAGAACAAGGAATGCCGACGTTGTAGATGCACTGTACTGAAACGCAATTAGACAGAGTCTAAATTTGCATATATTTTTAAACAAGGATACCTAAATTGTCGATTGAAAAATTGAAATCATTATAATGAATCCGAATAAAGCAATAAAAATTGCATGTTCCGTGTGAAAATGTGATGAGCGTTAGCCTTGTGGGTCAACAATTTCCGTTGATTGAAAAAAGAAACCTTCTAGTGGCCATGTATTATCGTATTCCTGAAAGCCAGTAACCAGCGTAAATAAATTTACATTCGCGCCAACATGATTGTGTCACATGTAAGAGGTCACCCGTGGAGAGAGAAGAGGACGAAGAAGTTGGCGGAGCGTTCCGAACGGCGCGAGCGCGCGAGGCGCACGAACCGAGGCATAGTCGAGGGATGAACGGCGCTGTCCGTGGAGTTTCAACGTGGCACCGGGCCAGGAAGGTCGCATCGCCAGCTCCGCTCTGGCGACGGGAGACTTGGGGGTCTGGTTGAGTCCATGACGCCGGCCGTCCAAGGTGTGGCCGTAGACCTCGGCAAGTTCGGGCGAGGCTCCTGGACGGGCTGCAGCTTCTCACGGCAGGACCAGGCACCCCAGAGAGGATCCCCCTTCTGTGGCAGACCGGCACGTTCTAATCTCCTCGGGATGACACGTCGGCACTCCTGAAGAAGTTGCGACGCATCCCGACGCTAGGCCTAGGCAGGTGGGCCTAAGCAACGCCGAGCGTCATCGCTGACGAGCTGACGAGCTCATCACCGACGAACCGACGAGCTCACCGCCGAAAAAGAGACAACGCGAGTCGTCAGCACCTACGGCAGCAACAACACCCGAATGAACACGACTTGGACCCCGTGAGGAACGTCAAGTCGGCGGCCCGTAAGAGTACACGTTTTTGTTATCGACGCAGCTAGGCCGGGGCCAGGGTGGTCAGACATTTAAGAACAAAGGCTAGGACTGACCTAGAGACTTTAAGGCTGAGCTAGGCTCCGAAACTGAAATCGAATATCTTCTGGTAGTTTTGCATGTAGTCAGAGCTTGATATTTTCTATTAAGTAAGCATTTTGGTGAAGTTATGTGTTTAGTTTGGCGTGCCCTTAGTTTTGAGTTTCAGTTTCAGTGTTGTGTGTTGCGTGCTTCTACCACTCCTGTATATATTAAATCTTCGTTTGCCGTGCCGCCAGTCGTCTCTCTCCTCCATCGAGAGTAGCGCATGCTCGCAACTCTCCGCACTCCCAAGTAAAGGTGACAAAATATTGGCGAGCCTGCCAGGATTGATACGGCCCAGTCACCGATACTCGGGAGTTGTAAAGATGGAGTGGGAGCGTTTGGCGGCGGTAGCGAAGGATTTAAATATGTCGAAGGAGGGACGATGGCGTTTTTTTAATACACGCAACAAGAAATGGAAAAAGAGCAGAAAAGCGAAAAAGAAATTTTGGAACTTAAGGTAAACTGGCAGAGATGAACGCCAGGTCTCGCGAGGGGTCGATTCTCCCAGGTCGGCGTCATCCGACTCTACTTCGCCAGGCCAAAACAGATTTGACCCAGGAAGTTGATGGCTCCGTTGTGATGAGCGCAGAGGTGATTTAGATGCGTATTCGCATCGCGATGAGAGGAAACGGTCGGGCAAGGCTGGGCAAGGAAGATGTGGGCTAGCGCCTTAAGCCGATGTCGAGTCGGCGAGGCGGCTAGATTAGCGGAGCATTGCTACAGCTAAGAAAGCGTATGAGGAACAGAGACAGTCTCTTGAGAAAGAGATAGAGATGCGGCCGAGAGAGAGCACACACCTTGAAAAAGAAAGAGAGTAAGGCCGCGATAGAGATTGAAACAGGTGTGATAGCGTAGCAGGGTTACATGACATGAGAGAGTTGCCAGGAGAAGGTGGCAGATTAGAGAAGCCCCTGTGAAGTCGTAGAGGAGGAATTCGTGACTGGGAAGTCGTGAGTCAGAAGAACCAGGATAAGAGGATGATTGTCATCTCGATAGAGGCGTGCAGAACCAAAGAGCAGCATAGGTAATAGAAGAAAGACGTAGGCTTCACCTCAGAGTGACCAGGGGGGTTGATAAGTGATGTTGAGTTCCGGGATAGCCAGGCACCAGACACGAAGCATTTAGGCTGGAGAAACAGCAGGTAGTAGAGGAAAAGTAGTGCCACCCCGGGACGACGCAGCATTAGTAATTGAAACCTGTGTCAGGGAGAAACAAGCATCAGGAATGATATGTCAGGCAACCCCCGAGAGCAATGAGAAAGGTGATAGGTGCCTGAGTTATCGAAAAGAGGCAACTTGTAAGGGTAGGAAGAACCTGCACAGAACGCATAAGGGCAGGGAGATGCTTCGAAGGAGATGGAGAAGAAAGCGGCGTAACAAAACGCATGTGCTTGAGAAGATGAGCGGGTCGAGGAGAAAGAAAAAGAAGCCAAAGTTAAGGCAGAGAGCTTCCAAAATGCACGAGAGATGTGCTAGAGGAGGAAAGAGAAGGAAGCGGTCTATACGTAGAGAAGCATGGGAGCTTTGGAAAAGGAGGAAAAGTGAACAAGTACAACCGGTAGGATACGAAAGAAATACCGTTAGGAATGGCATGCGGAAGATTGTAGTGTTCGGAAATGTGCATAGAGAGAAAACAGTGAAGTAGCACAAATGTATAAGTTATTTGGAGTATTGTACATTATGTTTGGATACGGGATTTATTCATGTAGAAGTGTTTGGGTCAATGAACTTGTGAACATTGCGAACAGTCCAGTGCAGTGCAGTGCAGTGTGTGGTGTAAGATGAAATGTGCGTGAAAGTGTGGTGATCAGTAATGAGCTCCGAGTACACAAGAAGTACACAAGTCACAGAAGAGGAGTCTGTTGCCACAGAGCAGGCCAAGAGTAAGCAGTTTTTTGGGAAAAAACTCTTGAAAAGGGGGCTTATGTCACATGTAAGAGGTCACCCGTGGCGAGAGAAGAGGACGAAGAAGTTGGCGGAGCGTTCCGAACGGCGCGAGCGCGCGAGGCGCACGAACAGAGGCATAGTCGAGGGATGAACGGCGCTGTCCGTGGAGTTTCAACGTGGCACCGGGCCAGGAAGGTCACATCGCCAGCTCCGCTCTGGCGACGGGAGACTTGGGGGTCTGGTTGAGTCCACGACGCCCGCCGTCCAAGGTGTGGCCGTAGACCTCGGCAAGTTCGGGCGAGGCTCCTGGACGGGCTGCAGCTTCTCACGGCAGGACCAGGCACCCCAGAGAGCATCCCCCTTCTGTGGCAGACCGGCACGTTCTAATCTCCTCGGGATGACACGTTGGCACTCCTGAAGAAGTTGCGACGCATCCCGACGCTAGGCCTAGGCAGGTGGGCCTAAGCAACGCCGAGCGTCATCGCTGACGAGCTGACGAGCTCATCACCAACGAACCGACGAGCTCACCGCCGAAAAAGAGACAACGCGAGTCGTCAGCATCTACGGCAGCAACAACACCGGAATGAACACGACTTGGACCCGACGTGAGGAACGTCAAGTCGGCGGCCCGTAAGAGTACACGTTTTGATATCGACGCAGCTAGGCCGGGGCCAGGGTGGTCAGACTTTTAAGAACAAAGGCTAGGACTGACCTAGAGACTTTAAGGCTGAGCTAGGCTCCGAAACTGAAATCGAATATCTTCTGGTAGTTTTGCATGTAGTCAGAGCTTGATATTTTCTATTGAGTAAGCATTTGGTGAAGTTATGTGTTTAGTTTGGCGTGCCCTTAGTTTTGAGTTTCAGTTTCAGTGTTGTGTGTTGCATGCTTCTACCACTCCTGTATATATTAAACCTTCGTTTGCCGTGCCGCCAGTCGTCTCTCTCCTCCATCGAAAGTAGCGCATGCTCGCAACTCTCCGCACTCCCAAGGAAAGGTGACAGATTGGCTCGAGTTCCATCACTGTAGGTACAATGATTATATGAGATTCAAAAGTGAGATTAAATGGCTGGCCACGGCGTGTACGGTAGTGTTCACCTATGCCTTCGCTATAGTATGTTGCCGCACACTTTAAAGCACGAGCATGGTGATCAACCGATGTGCTTTTCTACAACTTCATCCCTAAATGTAAGCCGGGGTTCTGCCACTCCCGGTGGTTGTTGCCAGTCTGATCCCTCCCTATTTTCCTAACTGTCGATTGTATGGTTGTTTTCATACCAAATATTCACATAATAATCTGTGGGTGTTCGGCTAGTTATGAAATGTTTATTTCTCTCACAGTTAAATTATCAAGTAACCAGCAAAAAGGGATGCAGGGCAAAAACCCGCTTTGATGCAGCTTGAAGACCGCCCGGCGGCCGTTGATCACATGACAGTATCTTCACAATAATCGAGAACTCGAGCTAGCTTCGTATAGGCAAAAGGGCTAATGAGTCGAACAGAACCGGGCCGGCCAAAGTATGGTACTTTCTGGCTTGGGCCAGGCCCGGACCTGCAAAGACGGCCCATGCAGTGCTCTACTTCAGATAGATCAGCAGATTCCCATACTGTCACGTAGTAGTGACACTGAAGTAAACAGTCGTAAAACTGTGTATGACGAAACTAATTGATTGGGCGAACATGTGCCCACAAAAGCAAGCTACACTCGAAGCACAACGAAGGCGGCGAACACAGTCGGTGATCGTCGAAATGTGATAATTGGCGAAATGCGTCGGCTTTCATACATGAGTCATCGAAGGCCCCAGAATAATCCCTGGTACCCGCATGTCTTCCACAAAGTTCTAGATAATTCGCGTCACTCATACAATCAGATTACATGACCGTCGGTGACAAGAGACAACGGATAGCAGCATCGATAACGTTCGAGAAACTTCCGATACATGCAGGCGTATCCTGTGCCTAGCGATAACGTTTAACATTTGTTAGCCGGTGAAACGCGGTCACCGGTGAAAGATAAACATGCATACGTGTCAATACCCTCCCCTTAAAAGCATCGTCCCGATGCTACAAACAAGAAAGCGAAAACAAAACCACGCGTACGGAGAGAGAGAAAAAAATTTCACAGCATATCCATGGGGTGAATGATGAGTGGGCGAAGCTCTGGTGGTTCATGACTCTTCCGTGAAAATTCGCCCATTGCATCATCATGAAAGACGTGAGAACCAGTGTGTGAGGTTATATAAGAACTTTTATTCATTTTCTTAGATGAGGTTTGGCTTCCGTTGTCCCTTCCAAATGACGGCTTTATGGTCCGTGAAATGCAAGGAGAACGGTTCTTGTATGGGTTACAGTTGGACGTTCGTAAATTCAATGCCTATGCACGTCACTCGGGTGGTCGTGCCTGCTCGTTCCTGATGGCCGATACCGTGATGAGGGTGTTGGCAAACCACAATTTGTCGCAGACATTGCAGCTGTGGCCGAAACTGTTGTCTAGAAAGTCGCGCTTGAAACACGCATCTGCGCCTTCGGGGAGAGCTCGCTTGAGGCGCTTGGCAGCAGCTTCCCGCGCTCGCGCAGCCTCGGGATCCGCCCGCCTGTACGCGCGTTTCCTCGCCGCTTCTCGGGCTCTCAGTTTCTGGATCCGCTTCTCGGCGTCACCGTGCACCTTCTGCTTCGCAGGCTCGAACGTCGGGATCCGTTTTTCGGCGCCTCCGTGCAGCTTCGGCTTCGCGGGATCTCACTTCCGGGTTCTGTCTGCGAGCGCGCGCTGCAGCCGCTTTCTGTGCCCTCCGCTCCGCCGCCTTGTCTTCCATATGGCGCAGCGACTCCGAGGGAAAGAGGAAGCGCGCCAAGAGCGAGCACATTTTATAGCTCTCACCCCTAGCGGTCTCCCATCGCACTGCATCGAAACATCTCGAACGATCGCCTCCATCCAATGATCTAGTGATCGCTCATCATACTATGCGCTCCCATACATCCGAATGGAGCGAGCGCCGCAGCGCCATCTCGTATTTGAATGCGTCAACTATGCTGCGCTAGCGCCATCTAGTGATATCCCGTCACACTAGCCTTTACAATGTATCTCTATGGAGTGAGCGCCACCAACGCCATCTAGTGATCACTTCACGAACGACGGAGGAGAGACTGACCCACGGCGTAAGGAGCTTCGCCCCTAAAAACAACAAACAATAACAAAGTAACGAAGTACCGAACTTCGTCAGCGGGCGAGAAAGTCTTAAGACGCACCACGTGGATGACTTCAGGTCGTGCCCAGCGCCGCTGTGATTGCGAAATGCCGTCTGGCACGACCTCATAGTCCAGTGCGCCAATACGTCGGATGATCTTATATAGTCCGAAATAGCGACGTAACAGTTTCTCGCTAAGTCCTCGTCGGCGTATCGGAGTCCAGACCCAGACGCGGTCGCCGGGCTGGTACTCGACGTAGCGTCGTCGAAGTCTGTAGTGTCGGCTGTCGGCCCTGTGCTGGTTCTTGATGCGCAGGCGGGCGAGCTGTCGACCTTCTTCGCCACGCTGGAAATAGCTGGCAACGTCGAGATTTTCTTCGTCGGTGACGTCCGGTAGCATGGCATCAAGCGTCGTTGCCGGGTTCCTTCCGTAGAACAGGTTGAACGGCGCCACGTGCGTCGTTTCTTGCACGGCCGTGTTGTATGCGAAGGTCACGTGCGGAAGGATGGACTCACACGTCTTGTGTTCGACGTCGACGTACATTGCCAAGATGTCGCCGATGGTCTTATTTAGGCACTCGGTGAGGCCATTCGTCTGCGGGTGGTAGGCGGTGGTCCGGCGATGGCTTGCGTGGCTGTATCGCAGGATGGCTTGAGTTAGTACTGCCGTAAAGGCCGTACCTTCGTTGGTGATGAGGACTTCTGCGGCACCGTGACGCAAGAGGGTGTTCTCAACGAAAAATCGGGCTACCTGGGCGGCACTGCCTTTGGACAAGGCTGTTGTTTCGGCGTAGCGGGTGAGGTAGTCCGTAGCTACGACGATCCATTTATTCCCGGACGCCGACGTCGGAAAAGGCCCCAGTAAGTCCATCCCGATCTGCTGGAATGGTCGGCGAGGTGGCTCGATCGGCTGTAGAAGTCCGGCTGGCCTTGTCGGCGGTGTTTTGCTTCGCTGACTGTTACGGCATGTCCTTACGTAATGGGCGACGTCGGCAGAGAGGCGAGGCCAGTAGTATTTTTCTTGTATCCCCGCGAGCGTTCGGGAAAATCCGAGGTGTCCAGCCATTGGGTCGTCATGGAGAGCTTGCAGAACCTCTCGACGCAATGCTGAGGGTACCACGAGGAGGTAGCTGGCTCTAAGAGTCGAGAAGTTCGTCTTTAAGAGAATGTCGTTTTGCAATAAAAACGACGCCAATCCTTGCTTGAACACCTTGGGCACAATGACGGTCTTGCCTTCCAGGTAGTCTACAAGGCTCCTTAGTTCCGGGTCAGCTTGATGTTGTTGGGTCTTAAGAAAGTGTCGTCATCCTGATCGTCCTGTGGCGGCGGTTCGACGGGGGCGCGAGACAAGCAGTCGGCGTCAGAGTGCTTTCGCCCGGACTTGTAAACGACGGTGATGTCGAATGCTTGAAGTCTCAGACTCCATCGTGCGAGGCCACCTGAAGGATCTTTCAAGTTAGCTAGCCAACACAAGGCGTGGTTGTCGCTCGCAACTTTGAAGGGTCTGCCACATAGGTAGGGGCGAAACTTTGATGTAGCCCAGGTGATGGCGAGGCACTCCTTTTCGGTTGTGGAATAATTTGTTTCCGCTTTCGACAGCAACCGGCTAGCGTAACTTACAACCCTTTCTAGTCCGTCAGTCCTCTGCACAAGCACGGCGCTGAGTCCTACACTGGTTGCGTAGGTGTGCACTTCCGTATCGGCGTTTTCATCGAAATGTGCAAGTATTGGCGGCGATTGCAGGCGTCGCTTCAGTTCTTCAAATGCTTCGACTTGCGGCGTCTCCCACTTGAACTCGACGTCGGCCTCCGTGAGGTACGTCAGTGGCTCAGCGATCCGGGAAAAGTCCTTGACGAAGCGCCTGTAATAGGCGCGCAGTCGAAGAAATCTATGCACTGCCTTCTTGTCGGCGGGCGGAGGAAAGTCGGCGATGGCCGCAGTTTTCCGTGGGTCAGGGCACACTCCAGACTTGTTGATGACGTGGCCCAAAAACAAGAGCTTCTCGTATGCGAAGCGGCACTTTTCTGCCTTTAACGTGAGTCCGAAGGTCTTCATTAATTGAAGAACTGTTTTAAGGCGCCGCAGGTCTTCCTCGAAGTTCGAGGCAAACAAAACGTCGTCGTCCAAATAGACCAGGCAAGTCTGCCACTTCAAGCCTGCCAGTACATTATCCATGGCGCGTTGGAAAGTCGCAGGTTCCGAGCAAAGACCAAACGGCATGACCTTGAACTCCAACAGTCCGTCTGGTGTTATAAAGGCAGTCTTCTCCCGGTCCCTCTCATCGACTTCGACTTGCAAGGGTTTTGAGGTCCATTGACGAAAAATACTTTGCGTTGTAGAGTCGATCCAAGGTGTCGTCAATACGTGGGAGAGGGTATACATCCTTCTTCATGATTTTATTGAGGCGACGATAATCGACGCAGAAACGTAGCGTTCCATTCTCCTTTACTAACACCACGGGGGACGCCCACGGACTCTTGGACGGCTGGATGATGTCGTCGCGTAGCATTTCGTCGACTTGTTGCCTTATGGCCTCGCGTTCGCACGCCGAAACTCGGTACGGTCACTGATGGCGTGGGCGGACATATTCGTCGGTTATGATGCCGTGCTTGGCGACAGGTGTTTGTCGAACTTTTGACGACGACGAGAGGCAGTCGTCAAAAGTTCAAAAGTAGAGCTTTTAGCTCTACTTTTGAAGTAAAAGTCAAAAGCAGAGCTTTTAGCTGTTTTTTCTCATGATTGGGAAGGTTCTTATTGTCATCGAAAGTTGGTTCAGGTACTACAGTCGTCGTTGCAGGTGCACTAGAATCCGTAAAGGCGAACGCACTGCTGGCTTGTACTATTTCATCGATGTAGACGACCGTGGTGAAACCTTTGTTAATGTGCTTGTTTTCGTGGCTGAAGTTCGTGAGCGTCACTCTTGCTTTCCCTTCACGTAGCTCAGCTAAGCCTCTAGCGACGCAAATTTCACGGTCGTGCAGTAAGTGATGATCGCCCTCGATGACCCCCTCCATGTCTGAAGGCATTCGGTACCGACGGAAATCATTACGCTGGACCGAGGCGAAACGGTGACTTGTCCTTCTAGCACATTCAAGGCATGGTAACTGATGTTTGTATCCGGTGGTATCGCGTTGTGCGTTGAAAGCGTTATCGACTCGAACCTTAAGTCGATGACAGCACCATGTTGGTTAGAAAGTCCGTGCCTAGGATAACATCCCTGGAGCCTTGCTGCAGGATTACGAAGCTCGCTGGGTCAGTGCGGTTGTTTACCGTGACTCGCGCTGTGCAGATTCCAGCCGGCGTTATTAGGTGGCTTCCCGCTGTCCGGATATTGGGTCCTTGCCAGGCCGTTTTCACCTTCTTGAACTTGGCTGCGAACTCGCCACTGCAGACGGAATAGTTGGCTCCAGTATCGACGAGAGTGGTGACGTTGTGACTATCGAATAGCACGTCTAGATCGGTAGACCATCGTCTGGCTTTACGGTTAAGTCGGGGCATCGGATCACGGCTGCGTCGGCTTGCTCAGCTGCTGCTACGTCGCGTTGGCGGGTCTACTTTCGGCGGCGAAGTGTTGTCGTCAATGCTCTTGCCTGGCGCTATGCTGATATGCTGATACCTCGTCATGATGATTCGCGAATCTAGTTCGTCGGCGGCGGAATATCTTCACCATTGCGTCGTACAGCAACCGCACCTCCATCGGTTGCTGCCTTTAGTTTCCCGGGTAAGGGCTGGTAGATCGGCCCCGGGTTCGGCCAGCAAACAGCCGGCGATGCGGCGAGATGTAGCGGCCTGGTGACGGCGAGCGTGAGAGTCGTCGTGGTTGCCACTGGGCTCTGGCGAGGTAGTCGGCGATGTCACATGGCCGCTCGCCAAGCTGTGAACGTGGCGCGTTGACGGCGAACCCTTGTAGGCCCACAAAAGCAAGCTACGCTCGAAGCACAACGAAAGCGGCGAACAGAGACGGCGAACGGCGAAATCTGATCATCGGTGAAACGCGTCGGCTTTTATACGTGAGTCATCGAAGGTCCCAGAATAATCCTTGGTACCCGCGTGTCTTCCAGAAAGTTCTAGATAATTCGCCTCGCTCATACAATCAGATTACATGGGCGTCAGTGACAAGAGACAACGGATAGAAGCATCGATAACGTTCGAGAAACTTCCGATACATGCAGGCGCGTCCTGTGCCTAGCGATTACGTTTAACATTTGTTAGCCTCTGAAAAGCGGTCACCGGTGAAAGATAAACATGTATACGTGTTAATGTGATTATGAAAGTTTGAGTAAAACAGCTTAAGACGTAACCTGCTTCCCTGTTCAAGCAAAAGGATCCAGTCAAGTTATTTTTTCCTCTTACACTTAGAAAGCGGTTGTATATCCCCAGGTCGAACCGTGTCGCGACGGATTGGACTTTTTTCTAGACCTTTAATACGCAAAAAAACTAATTGTTGGGCTTTACGTGGCAAAACCATGATTACGCTTTACGTGGCAAACTCAGGATTAATTTAGTCCACCTGGGGTTTTTTAACGCTCACCCAATGCTGCATTGATATGCACATCAGAAACCGCTTTCAACACAGGGCATGCCTACGCCAAGATTGGTAAAACTTGTTTTATTGCGATAGCAATTATATGGACACTCAAAAGCAGATTTCTGCCGTCGGCGTCGCCGTCGCCGTCGGCGTCGCCGTCGCCGTCGCCGTGAGGTTCCGTATGACGTCATTTGGAGATGAAATCGTCGCCGCGCGCCGAACGCTGTATGTGCGAGTGAAAGGGCGCGAGGGGCGCGTCTTTCACGGGGAGTGAACGCACGGCGGAGAACAAACGCGCGTTCTGCGCCGTGCTCGCTTAAGGGCTGCAGAAGTAGGCGTCTCTTTTCTCCTTTACAATCACCATATATGTAGAGCAAACGCGCCTTCTTCGGACGCGCGAGAGGCCGTGG
Organism: Dermacentor silvarum; assembly: GCF_013339745.2. NCBI lineage: Eukaryota > Metazoa > Arthropoda > Arachnida > Ixodida > Ixodidae > Dermacentor > Dermacentor silvarum. Next base: position 155,118,172 of record NC_051158.1, on the reverse strand, counting down.
GGGAGGGGGAGGGAAGGGAGGCGACGTTTAGCTGCGGCACCAAGTGCCTATTTATATCAGAGGCTCCAGCAACAGTCACCAACGCCGCACGCATTTTGAGCTAACGCGGGCAAAACGCCGATGGCGTCGACAACAGTTCTGCGTGTTGTTGCTACCAAAGCCGCTCACCTTACTTCGTATGACATTGCTGTGTTGCTATCGCATTCATTGCTTCGCCCTTAGGGCGAAACTGTGACATTTTTTACGCTGCTCTTTTACGTTAATACTTATGTGTTTTAAACTTTGTTGCAAGAAGTTAAGGGTATGCCCTGCATTTCTAACTAAGGTATTAACATGTTATGACCAAGAGCCATCCTCTGACAGCATAAGACCTAAAAATTTCACTGGTGAATTTTTTTTTTCAGCTGTCCACTTGACAAATACTTATATCTGATTTTGTTACATTTTCTAGTGAAGATAATGTTTACATAATTATTTATGTTTAGGGACATGCTATTAGTGACACGCCATTTTTACGGTGTGTCACTGTGTCACATTTATGTTAGTCGGCCACCAATAAAAATGTTGTCGCAGTTTCACCCGAAAGGCGAAGCATCAATTGCGATAGCAAATTTGTAGAGAACTATACGGAGTAATGATAGTAGCTTTATCTACTGTATAAACTTGGACATCCAGCAGCACCGGCAACACGCAGAACTGTTGTCGACGCCTTCGGCGTTTTGCCCGCGTTCGCACAAAACGCGTGCGGCGTTGGTGACTGTTGCCGGAGCCTCTGGGGGTGGCTCGGAAGTTTTCGACATCAGAACGGGACACTCGTCGAGCAGCGTCGGAAGTCTTTACCACCTCCTCGCCTCACGACGTTTTTTATATAAATAGGCACTTGGTGCCGCAGCTAAACGTCGCCTACCTTCCCTCCCCCCCCTCCCCCCCACGGCCTTTCGCGCGTCGAAAGAAGGCGTACGCAGAACGCGCGTTTGTTCTCCGCCGTGGGTTCACTCCCCGTGAATGCGCGCGTCCCTCGCGCCCTTTCACTCGCACATACAGCGTTCGGCGCGCGGCAACGATTTCATCTTCATTGACGTCATACGGAACCTCACGGCGACGGCGACGACGACGACGACGGCAGAAATCTGCTTTGGAGTGTCCATATAATTGCTATCCGCAATAAAACAATGACTCATTAGATGACCTTGCACGCAGTACACAATCATCCACAAAAATTGTATCCCGGTTCGACAATATCACACGTATTGCTAATAAAAAAAAACCTTGCACTCGACCGCGTGACGCTTGAAACAGCGAATCTGTGTGAACGTAGCCCAGCATTTTCCGGAAGTGCTCGCGAACTCTTCATCTTATTACTCATGTAGATGATAATTTCTTTTCGCGCGTCTCGGACTTACGGCCGACACTGCGCGTTGCACAGCGCAGCTTGCAACACCAACACCGCGTTCCAGGAGACCCGCTCCATGAATGCGTCGCTCTCTCTCTCTCTCTCTCGCTCTCCTAGCACGCAAAAGCTCTTCACCTCGCAGAGCACGAGCGTACAAACGCGCCAGCTGTGGACGAATACGACGACGCTCGAACGCAATCATATGGTTCGCATATATGCATTTTATGCCAGCGTGGCTGTATAGCCTAGTGGTTACGACGCTAGCCTTGGGACCAGAGGTGTGCGGGCTCGAAACCGACCTCGGCAAGAACGTTTATTTATTTTCTTTCTTGGTAGTTTCTTGATAGGCACCACAAATTACTGCTGGCTTAAACAGCTTCACTGTTAAAAAAAAAAGAAGAAATTCGGCAGAGACATTTCAAACTGCTTACGTGTGGTTATGCGAAAGCGATATATTCCCTTTGGTGCAGTGTTGTACGGAACGGCGTTACAGGAACTAGTTCCTTTTGGGAGGAACGGCGGGAGGCCACCATTCCTTTAAGTAAAGTCGGTGGAACGGTAACTCGTTCTTTTTACGAAGGACCGGCAGAGGGAACAGCGTTACTTCTGTAAACGTTCCACGGCACTAAAGAGGCGCACCGACGCACGCACGTATGCAGCACATCATGCAGGGCGCAAAGAACTACCGCTTGTCTGTCACGTGACTATGGTGCATTTTCTTTCGCGAGTTCTGCATTATATTTTTTTTATGACTAGGCTTCAAGATTGTCACGTGACGCTCCCTTCTGTAGTTTCTTTCCGCCATGGCGGCCTGTCGGACACTAACATTGAGATGTAACTCTTGCCGAGTTCAAACAAGGGTCTTTACTAAATTGAGAATATCTATTTTGGACATTTCTTTTTCCACTCATACTGCAATATTGAATCAGCATTCATTAAACGCCTAAGTATTGTTCTTTTATATGCGGTTTCTTGTGCAAACATTTATTTATATCCTCCTGAGACCCCTTGTACAATACATTACACATTGCCTTCCACTTTTTTTCGAAATTCACTCGGAAGTGATTACGCAAAATATTCACTCTGGGTGTGAAGTACGGTGCATGTGTAACTACTGTAAAGAAGTGGTTTACTCATATTCTTGTCATCCGCTTTCGAGAAATTTGACAATAAATTGGTCTACACCTCTTAGTCATCCCACACGGCCGAAAGACTTCGAGGAGTATTTCGAAGTCACCGAGATTTTGTGAAAATACCGGACGCGCCAGCAATATGGCAATGTACTACACGTAGTTCCATCTTCATCTCAGCGTTTAAACAATGAAATGCAGTCTTTGCCACAGCTAACATGAGGAGATGATGGAGATAAGTCATCTTTTTCACGCACACGGAGACGGAGCTTTTGGCATCTATCCGTGGTATTATAGCGCCCATGTTCACCGATGCCGCAACGCGGGCCCTTTGGTCGGCGCTCTCAGCCGGTGCCTTAGCGCCAGCTGTCAAAGAAGTGAAAAATGGCCGCGTATCTGCGTGCTTCGCTGCAAATGTCGAAAGACGATAGTCTTCTGCCGGCCGTACTACATGAGTGCTGGTCTGATCCTGGTCTGGCCTGTTGCCTCCGGGTGCGCCTCGACTCACGATCTTGCGCTAGCCGCTCGGCTCGTTGCTCGGACGTTTCCTGGGCACGCTTGAGACGACGAGCGTCGGCACGCCGGCGCTTCTCCGCTGCAATTTGGTCGTCGGTCTTTTCCCTGCGTTGTCTGGGCATGTCTTGTAGAGTGGGTTGTATTTCATCAAGCGGCCATTTATGTTTTGCCCTGCGGCAGACAGCGCTTCCTTTATGTTGAATCGGCCGCATCTGGCTGGCGTTGATAAAATTGAGGAGGCGCTGCGTGAGACATGGACGCCATCTGGCAATACATCGGGAAACATGAGCTTGTGCAGAGGGTTTTCTTCCTCCATGGCAGAGGGCGCTCGTCGGTGCGCAGTCGGGGAAACACGAGCTTGTGCAGAGGGTTCCCTCCCTTGGTGGCAGACGTCGTTCGTCGGCGCGCATAGCATGGCATTTTCAGCGCAGCTTAAGAAACTAGGGTCTTTAGAGTTACGTATCTATGTATTTTCTATTAAAGGAACACACCTCCTAATACTTACCTAGTGATGTTGCGCCTCAGATATGCGTAATATTTACTTTTTGATCGATAACGTTCACAAGTATGAACAGCCGTACCAGTTTAAGTAGTGTGGGCGGTAAGCAAGTGGTCCAACTTTGGCCGGGTGGCTGAATCGGTTGACAGACAGACAAACAAAAAAATAGACAGACCAAATTTTCAGCGTATAAGTTCCCCAAGAAAGACTATCGTCTTTAAAATTAAGAAGCACAGCGCGTGCTCGAGGCGCAAGCTCGGCCAACGCCTCCTATAAAGACAATGCCTGGAAATGAGCGCGGCGGCCGGGAGCCGAGCAGCTAGCTTGTCGCGACCAGACGACACCTTGCCGACAGCGCGTGGTCACCGCGAATATATACAGACGATGACACTCAAGTGGTTTCTTTATCGCTGTTCTGAGATCATGCGAGTCACCTTACGGGGCTTTTTGTCGCTGGTAGGTTTGTTTTAGTACAAAAGTTTGCTGGAGAGCTGCAAATTTCCGCGCGGCGTCAGCGGCGCTGAAACCTACGCCGGCGTTTTTTTTTTTTTTCAGGCACGCTGGCGGGAGCTCGCGCTCTCCGCCGGCGGACAGCGCGCTGCCGGTTGCTCCCTGCAACGCCATTGGCTACGGTAATGGTCTCACGTGACTGGGCCCTAGGTAGGCGAGCGCTCTCGCACGGCGCCTGGTCACAACACCCGGCAGGGACCTCTCTATGGGGAAAAAATATCACAGCATATCCACGGGGTGAATGATGATGAGTGGGTGAAGCTCCGGAGGGAATCATCGGATCTCCCACTTAAGGGGACGCTAGTAGTAGTAGTAGTAGAGGTTCGGGGTGGGAAAAGATGCATATTTCTGCAGCCCACAGCGTCTTACGCAGCCATTTACACATGCCGGAACGTGCACCGCGTTTGCCGACGCCATCACATGACTGCTGAGAGAGTACTTGACTTGCCACCGCCTTGGGCAGCGCGTTCGAAACGCGTTGAAGGTAAGGCGGAGAGGCCACAGCGTCTTACACCAGCTTCTTACACGGGCCGTAACGCGCTAGCACAAACACGTTAGAAACGCGCTAGAAACGCGGCCTTTCGTTAATGTTGGGTATTTATTGCCATCGTGGTGCGTGTGTCTATGTGCGCTTCGTGGCGTAGTGGTTAGCGCCGCGCGTTCGGAAGCGAGGGGTCCCTGGTTCGATTCCGCGCTACGGACACAACTTTCGGAATTTTTTTTTCATAAAACGCCGGAAGCGTTCTGCGGAAGCCGGAAGCTGGCTTCCGGAACCGGAAGTGGAAACGGAAGCGGAACCGGAAGCGGAAGTCGGCTTCCGGTTATACTATACGTATACATATATATGTATATATGGGTATACATACATATACGGACACACAACGCCATCTATTGAGCAATTCATAAAACTAGACGTGGCTACCTACTACGACGGGGGCGAACGGGTGCCGCTATAAGGAGCTTCGCCCCTAAAAGAGCGACGTTCCAGGCAATGTTCTTATCAGGAGGCGTTGGCTCGGCACGCGCAGTGTCGTTCTAGAAGCTAGCCACGCTGGTCGTCACAGCCGCCGCTCGGCTCAGCACCTTCGCCATTTTGAGTTGGGACGGCGGCACGGCTCGTACGGCCGCTGTCACGTCATACTACAGTGGTGGTACACTATTCAAAGTTTAAAAATTGTTTTTCAAGTTCATGACATAACAGTAGAAAATAAAAACTACTGTGAAGAGCGATTATGTCCCGTTGTTGTGTCCGGGTCTCAGGAGGCTATTCGTGCATGCGAGTAACTTTCTATTTGCAGATCTGAAGCGCAGTATTCTGACTCGCATTTGAAGACCGAAGTGGAAAGCGGCGTATGTGCTGCACTTGTAATAGCACCAAAGTTGCAGTTAAACATGTCTGGAGTATGTCCGGTGCTCCTTGAAAAAAAAATTCGCCTAAGAGCGTTTCTTTGGATTATTTTTATCTCCAGATAATGTGCCGCTGGCAATGTTCAAATTCTTATAATATACTTCGTTCGATATGAGATTTAAATTGCTCACTTTATTTCGCCGCAGGATTATCCGAGACCTTGTTTTAATTAAAAAATCAAATGTAACGTTAATGTAACGACACGTTCCAAAGTTAGAAATTTAACTGGAACGCGTTCCATTCGCATTAAAGTAACTTGTAACGGGAACTCGTTCCAAGATTGGGAAGGAACGAGGAACGAGCTTTCGTTCCTGGTTTAGAGGAACGTGTACAACACTGCTTTGGTGAAATGTTTTTTTCGCACGTTCCGCCTCCGTGCAAGTTCTCCCCTGCCTTCTAACGGCGTCCCGGTGAGGCCAAATGAAAACGCGCTAAACGTATGAGCGCACTCGCTTGCCCACGAGTTCATAACTCGAAGGAGCGCTCCGCGGCGTTCAATTGGACATAAATGCAAGGGGTCAGGCAAGGCAAGACACTGCATGCTTAGAAGATGTATTCAAGCTCTTAGACTGGGAAGGCTTAGGAGCGAGAATAAACGGCGAATATCTCAGCAACCTTCGGTTTGCAGATAACATTGTCCTATTCAGCAACAATGGGGACGAATTACAGTAAATGATTGAGGACTTTAACCGAGAAAGTGTAAGAATGGAGTTACAGATTATTAAGCAGAAGACAAGGATAATGTCCAATAGCCTGGCAAGGGAAAAAGAATTCAGGATCGCCAATCAGCCCCTAGAGTATGTAAACGAGTACCTTTATCTAGGTCAATTACTCACAAAGGACCCTGATCATGAGAAAGAAAGTTATAGAAGAATAAAATTGGGCTGGAGTGCATACGGTAGGCATTACCAAATCCTGACTGGGGGATTACCACTGTCGTTGAAAAGAAGTCACAGGCCTGCGCGGCACACGCAGCGCAGTCACAGCGTAAGATCGTGGAGCGGTTTAAGAATAGCAATTTCGGCACCACGCACGACAGGGTTTTCGCAGCAAAGTCTCTTTGCCTCGTTTTGACGAGAGCGATCTCAACTGTCCGCCTGGCGTCGACGGCGAGCTGCGGTTTGTAATGCTCTCTGCACTGCAGTCTGCGCAGCCCGATGATGCTTGGGTGTAGCCGCGAACGTAGCTCAACGATTCGCTTCTTCAGCAGCGGTTCGTACCTTGCGAGGAGACGCCATAACGTGTAGCGAAAAGGTACCGACAATACGTTGCGCACATCTCACATCGGAATCGCGTTGATTGCGCGCCTCGTCTGAATCGCATCTCGTCGTCTGCGCCTGTGCATGCGGCTTTTGGAGGCGCCTCAACTAGATGGCGCCGCCATACTGGTGGAGGCTCGGGTCGTCTGCGCCTACGCGCCTGCCTAGGGCGCTTTTATATGGCCTTTTTCTGATGCTGATGGAAGCACTTGCGTGGCTCAGTGGTAAAGTATCCGACTGCCTGGGTTCGAGACCGGGTACTTTTTTTCGCATTTCGGGCGATAGCGGTTACGCGGCGGCGGTGGCTGCGGACAACGCGAACCGAAATGGCTATTAGAATGAGCCCATAACAGCTTACGCTGTAAAAGTGTACAATCATTGCATTCTACCGGTGCTAACATATGGGGCAGAAACTTGGAAGTTTAACAAAGAAGCTCGAGAACAAGTTAAGGACCGTACAAAGAGCAATGGAACGAAAAAAAAATGTCGCAGTTTCACCCGAAAGGCGAAGCACCAATGGCGATAGCAACTTAGTAGAGAGCCATACGGAGTAAGGATAGTAGTTTTATCAGCTGTATTGACCCTTTTCGCGGCGATCCCGTGAGCGTTGTCATGTTTTATCACGTGGTGACGCGTCCAATGCTTGCCTCAACTGCCTCCGTTGCCTCCTTGTTTACGATGGAAGTGTACGACGACGGCGCGGCTTAGAAAACCTCTGTTTTCGGAGATATCGTAGACGGTCACTAGGTGGACGACACGAAGCGTTGATATCACAGCTTCAGAGAACATGCAAAAGCGCTTTCGGAGCTGATTAAGCTATGTCCAAACAGCGCAAGCAGCGTATATGGTGCTTGTTCTAAAAGCGGGGCTAAATATGTATTCCGAGCTATCCCAGCTTTCCCATTGTGAATTCAGTCAGGATTAGTGTGTTTTGCTCTTTGTTCTTTATTCGGAAAATATTTTGAAGCATTGGCTTGTCAGTTTCTGACTCAGTGAAGTTCCTCGGTGCGGCCACTATCTGATTATTTTCTGCTTAATCACTCGCGGTTGTGGTCAGTTAGGATAGATTTGCTCTTGCTGCGCACAATGCTTGAAACGTAGCTCTTTTGTACATTGTAATACCTTGTAGAAAATGCATATTACAGCTAGTAACTCGCTTCCTCTTGTGGACCGTCCTGAAACATTCAGCTTCGTCCATTCGTGCGCCATAGTTGTAGTACGTCATTTATTGTGCGTATAGAGTGCGCGCCCATTCACTTATTATTGCGATAGCAATTATATGGACACTTCAACCGGATTTCTGCCGTCGGCGTCGCCGTCGCCGTGAGGTTCCGTATAGATAATATCTTCGCCGCGCGCCGTATGCCCCAGCGGAAGCGTGCGGGGACGCACGCTATCACGGAAAGCGAACACACTCAATCTCCCACGCGCAAGCAAGCAAGCGGGAAGCCAGCGCCGGAGGGAGCGGGGGGGGGGGGCGCACTTCTACTATGCCAACAACCGCGCTCGTCGCTCGCCCGCACCATCTCTTATCTCCACACGGCTCTGACCTTTGTATGCGCTGTGCATTCGCCACTCAGTTTCCGTTGAAGCGATAGACAATACGTACCTTCGCCCGCTGCGGCGTATGCGCTTGTTGCCAGCGTTTTGACATCGTTGTCTGCAGTCATTCAGTGTGATGTATTCATGTATGTTTGTGCGCGCTCACACCTCGCTTGTTCATTCAGTTAGTAATAGTCGGGCCACATTTCCCAACGCACGCTACACATGCAATGCTGCCCGGATCGGCAGTGCAGCGCTACAGGTGTGTCCCTTCGCACGCGCTGCCCACGGGAAGCGCTTCTCATCAACACCACCGTTTCACACGTGCCTTCTCGTGGTCATCGAGTCTCTCTTCACGTCGGTCTACTTACGCCGCAGCACACCTGCTTACTTAATCAGCTCATGTTTACTACAATTCATATTGCTACCAAAAGCCGCTCACCTTACTTCGTATGACATTGCTGTGTTGCTATCGCATTCATTGCTTCGCCCTTAGGGCGAAACTGTGACATTTTTTCTTGATACGTCGGCGATAGAGTGGGCTAACTTTCCCTGCCATTTGGTACAGATGCGTAGAGATAACGTGCGCGAAACTTACTATGACAGGAAGCGGTGCTACTCCCTTTGTCATTGTTTAACGAGTGGTACTCACTCTTGCCGACGTTCTGGGGATGAAGCCCTTTCTTTGAAGGTTAGCGATACAAGGCTGGCGGATGAGCTAATTTTTGTATCCTCTAGGAAAGCCGTACATAACGAAGTGCCGGTAACACGTTCGGACAGTTGCAGCAGCGGTCCGCGAACTTGGCCACACAGATTCATTCTATTCCTTAACATGCCAGTCACTATTTTTCCAGCCAACTACTGCACACGCCTTCAATCCACACAATCCGCATGATTGGAGCACAGTGTGTTAGCGAAAACTCAGTTGCAATTTCCGACAGCTGATGGCACAGAAGCAAGGTAGAAGCAGTAATGGTTTCGTATTCGTGAGCGGTCGCTGAGGAGAGGTATGGCGCGCCGCGGTGAGCGCCATCTCGTTTCTCTAAAACAGACTGCTCCATGAAAAGGGTCAATATGTTAAGGGTGAAGAGGGTATCGCGAGTGCACTGCGGCACGAGTTCGATGAAGAGATGATCTATTTCGGGGACGTCTAGCGGGTGGGAGGTGGTAGTGGGCGCACGGCGTACGAGGAATGCGATCCGAGGGGACGTAGGAGAAATGGGGATGATGGGCACGTAGCTTGGTAGGGCGAGAAGATTGGAGGGCTCTTGCAGCGCGAGCATGTCGGGGCCGTCTGCCCGAGCTACACACTGGTGAACCAGCCCCCGCTTGGAGCCAAAGCATCGACAGTTCCAGTGCCAGATGGTGAGGCTAGTGCGAGGTCTAGCAATTACTCAGGGTGTAGTTTGCAGCGGAGGAGTGGAGAGGGCGTGGAGCTTGGCCATCTTTTTAGGCCGCGCGGCAGTACAGGCTGTCGCGTGGAGGGCCTCTTGCTCCTTAAATCGCTCGTCAATTTGGCGAGCAAATTCGTCGAGACAGCTAGTGAGGTTGGAGAATTGTTGGGTGAAGGTTTGGATGGCCGTCTGCACCACGGCCTGAATTTTGGCCTCCACGAGTTGTTCGAATTGGGGGGGGGGAGGGCCGGGGTTTCCGCGGCCGATGTTGGTGTGGCCGAGGAGGCAGTGGGAGTTGCAGCCCTCTTCTTGGCCGGCTGTTCGCGAGTAGGAGGAGAAGGTGGTAGGGGAGGGAGTTTATGAGCGGCCGAGATCATTGTCGCCGGGGTAGGGGTGTGGACCTGCAGGAAGGCATGCAGCTGCGACTGCAGGCATTGGTTGGTGGTGTGGAGGGAGGCGAGCTGTGCGCGGACATGCAGCATTTTCTTATAGATGGGGTTGGCGGAGTCCTGGGAGACTACATCTGCCCAGCTCACCTCACTGGTGTGGCGGCCGGGTTCCTGCGCAGGTGGTTTTGGGGGGACTAGAACTGGGGGTTGCCTGAGTCCGGTCCAGGAGTGGGATCAGGCCATGGGCTTGGTATGGTTGGAGGGCTGTTTCAGTGCGGCAGGCTGCAGCATCGGGAGGGACTCCAGGGTGAACTGCAGGGCCTGAGGCTTGCGGGTCATGGAGTGGCTCCGATGTTGGGGTGGAGCTTGATTGGTGAAAGCCTGGTTAGCGGTAGCCTTTTTAGCGGTTGCCTGGCATCCCAGTACCTCTTCTTGACGAGGTATCGGGTGCGGTAGCCGGCCTTGCAGGTTCTGTCCGCCATCAGGTGTGCTTTGCTGCAGATCTTGCAGAGCGGCGTGCTGGCGTGGTCCTCGGGGGGGTCTACTTGGTCCCAGCCGGGGCAGCGGCGTTGCTTGGGAGCCGGGCATACACCCGCGTGGTGGCCGAGTGCGCCGCAGTGACGGCAGTGCTCGATATTCTTTTTGAAGATGTAGCACCTATATAGTACGGAGGAGTAGTAGATGTGCTTGGGCACCCAGTCTTGTTTGAAAAGGATGATGATGGATTCCGTGGAGATCATGCGTCTAAAGTCGAGGATGGGAGGGTTCTGCTCGCGATTGAGACGATCCTGAATGTCTTCGTAAGAGTGGGCGAGAGGGACCCCGTGGACCACGCCGCGGGCACAGTCTTCCGGGGCCGCTTGGTAGGAGTAGTCGTCTTTGATGAGTACGGACTTGATGGCGAGGTAGAGGTGTCGGCATTGCGGGTTGGGAGTGTTGATGACGACGACGTGTAGGAGGGTGTTGATGATTACGGTGTCTGGCTTGGCCTCTTGGTGTCCGAGGCGGGCTGCTTGCAGAATCCCATCGCGAAGCGCAACGCCGTTCACGGTCCGAAGGTTGGGGCCGCCACGGGGACGGTGGATGATTTTATGATCGTTGATGGGTAGCTTGGGGTGGCGTAGGGCAGAGAGTTGGGGCGGCTGGGGCCGGTGCCTCGCCAGAGCTTGAGGCGTAGATAGCTGCATACATTTCTCGGCAGTGGCGGAATTCGGAGTAGTGGTGGGGCGGGAGTTGCGAGTCGAGCTAGGATGAGTTGGCTAGGTTGAGTTTATCGGGTCGTAGGGGACAAAGTCGGGTCTCCTCAGCGCCCCGCAGGCCCGGTTTCCATTGCCGCACAGATCAAAATTTAACAATTTTTCTTTTCAAAGGGGGTTAATTTACTTTGTTTACATGAACCTGCCTGGTAAATTTGTCATCAATTCGGGCTTTTTTTTACGCGTTTTTATTCTTTGCCGTCGGCCATTTTTGGTAGCGTCATTCGGTCACGCCGCCGACGACAACTACGGGTTTTCGCGTAATGGGGCATATAATGCTTTCGCATTAAAAAAATGGAAAGGAATCGGCCCCAACACGGAGCCTTGCGGCACACCAGACGTAGCAGCAACATCATCTGAGCAACTCACATTCAAAACAGCTCTTCGACACTTAACAACACGGAGTTACAGCCTGTATATTCATAAAAGTCTTCACGTGCTCATAGTACCGCTAATCTTACCTGGTCAATCTATTATCGCTAATCTTACCGGGCATATCGACATTAGCAACAATGCGGATCGAACGTTGGGTTATTGGCTCCTCTACACTTACAATGCCACCATCCTCTCTCATGTTACTACTATAGGAAACACTAATAGGAACAAAATTTAAGTATGCATACAATGTGTGGAATTCCATTTGCATTTATTACCTCATTAGAACTCAAATTTACTCCATTCGTTTTATAAGTTCAACTTATGATCGAATAGCTACTCTAAACCCAAATAAAACTAAACTTGAATTTGCAGTCCCTAAACTGATACAGTCGAGCCCGGATATATCGAATCTGAAGGGGTTCACAAAAAGTTCGTTAATAGGTAATTCGATATATAAAATAATAGGCCCTCAGGTAAACGGCGGCTTACCGGTTAGTGCATCCGAGAGCCGCTAACTTACTGCACGCAACATGGGGAAAAAAAGCAAGCACACTTTATTTACCCGCAAAAAAATTGCTGGTTCACTTTCAGCTTCATTGAAAAGTCCAAGCTGATTCTTTTCTTTACACTTGTAGCGCTCATCGCTTGCGGAAAATAAACTCGTGAATAGGCACTCAACCCACACGACGACGCCTCGAAAATCGGATAGAAGGAATGTTGACATCCGAGGTAGCATAAGGGCTAGCCGAACAGCCTGACGGGGCTCAACTGACTGCAGTATCTCTTCTCCACCTCCAGGTGCCAGAACACCTCAAAGTGTACAAAGAAGTGAACTATGAGGTCTTCTGCGTGGCGACGCGCTCGATATATTGAATGTGCTGGTGAACGAGCGTTTTTTATACGCGTGCACCAGCCCGATGGATTTGCATGAAATTTTCAAGGGTATTTTACAGCTCTTCGATATACAGAATAATTCGTCATAAGTTGGCTTGATATATCTGCGTACGACTGTATCTCCGTCACCACATATATGGCATTGTATTGATCAGCTGTACAAAATACGTATGAGATTTAGTCACATTAACCTCCTTCAGCTCTTTCTGGCCTCGCACAGCCATTGAATGGTATCGCATCCCCAAAGCAATCCTAAAGAGTACTAATAAACACAAGTTTCATGCAACATTAAGTAGCGTACGTTGTGTAATCTGAATTTGTTAATTACTTACTATGTTCATTTTAAATTCTTTGTAAGGTCAGGTAATATGGTATAATTGTAAAGCTGCCTTCGGCGTGCGCACTGAAGATTTTTTTCCACGTACCACCAGCTAAAACTATATGATTAGAAAGTTACTTTTTAATAAGTGCGTTATTTGTTTAGCCTGCTCAACCCACTTCCTTCCTTAATGCCTTCGAGTGCTGACGGCGCAAATACATAAGTTATTAAACTGTAAAAGATATTTCTTGGATGAGGGGTGGTCACTTCCGGCAATGTTTCATCATCATCATCATCAGAATATATTTATGTCCATGGCAAGACGAATTCCTCGCCCAGCGATCTCCAATGACCCCTATCCTGCGATGTATAAAATGTGTGCATTATTTAAAGCTACATAGTTTAACACTACATAGCTAAACTCAGTTATTCTTCTGAAATAACTAGGCGGTTGTTCCTCTTAGCAGCTTATTTTGCCTGTGCATGAAAGTCTCTCATCTTATTTGCTCAAATGACAATCTAATTAACGAGCTCTTGAAACTTATGTCGCTTTGGTGAATAAGTTGCTATGTGTTTTTGGACTCACGCGCTAAAATAAAAAACGTACATTGCTTTATAAACGCAGTGGATGAATATGCTGCGAAAAGACAAAGCCGTGTAATACATTTGAGCTTTTCATTACATGCCTATAGCCAGGAAGTTTATGCAACCAAATGATTGTGTATTATTACACTCTCAAATTCCTACGGCATTTCCCCTATGTGGAGAAGCCAGTTTAACTTTTAAATGATTCACAATTCGACTTTGTGATGTTTCGACCATATATTCGATAGAGAGAAATGTGCATGAGCAATGGGAACATATGTTGGAGGCAAAAATTCTTATCAAATTTTGCAAAATGATCTGTGTTTACCAACTGAACAGCATATTTCTACCCTGTAACAGACAGGAAATTGAAATGAATCACATGCATCAAAGTTTGCAGCGCGAGTATTACGAAGTACAGTTTCAGTTTTATTTCTTTCAATTTATGATATATGATAGTTGATGGGATCACTTCAATTTCCTGTTTTATGTTTAGGCTACTGACACTGCACAAACTATATTTTTTGTCATAATACGGAATACAGGCCGCAGAGTGCGGCTCATAAACACATCGGGATAATGAGGTGTAATTTCTGGATACATTTCTTGCTATGGGTAATATAGGAGCCCCTTTCTCGCAAATATGTCTCGGTTGAGAGCGCATGTGCTGAAAGTGGACTGATTGTCCACGCTTTCCGTGCAGCTACCGAAGTGACTGTGACAGCCTTTCGCTGTTTAAAGGTTTAAGCCTTTCGATGCCAAGAGCCTGAAATATACACAAAGATCGCGCTTGTCCGGAACCAGAAAGGTCGCAAGCCTCATGCAAAGGGTGGGATTACCCTTCTACGGGTAAGTCGCGTCCTTGAGCAAATCAGAAAAACCGGAGAGTGACAAATCATTTTTAACGACGGGCTGTCGATCTTATCGTTATCACAAACGACGACTTGCGCCCACGAACTGCGCTTTGTCGGGAAGGTGTTACGGTTCATTCTTTAGAAAGGGTAATTATTTTTTTCCGCAACGTAACTTACGTCATCGGGGCAGATTTTAAAACATAAAGGTCATGTGTCAGGCGGTGGTACCTAGGTGACATGAACGCCCGAGAAAGATGGACTTGCACAGTCACTTTCTTTTAGAAGCACTAATAACGTTGTAATTTATAGCACAATAGAACTTCGTACATGGTATTTTTCCTAACAGCTTAACGAACGCTAATCATTCCTCATATTAATAAACTTATAACTTTTTAGCAGAGACACTCTCAGATGACTTCAATATATATACAATAAAGGGCTCCGTAATTTCCACCGTGGCTTTACGTAGGTACGTTGGCGCACTTCATGTAATAATCCCAGTCAGCCTACTCACATATACCGCATTACTAATCACATCTACCATGGCCTCGGCTACATACCAAGAAGCAATTGCCTACCTATTTTGATTACTTAAGACTCGGTAGGCTTAAGGCAGGCCAAAATTCGAATAGAAAAGCGTGGCATGGAATTAGTATGGAACCTACAGTTATCTAGAACGTATGCATTACACTCGAGTCTGTCCAGAATTGGACAGTAACATTCATTTACTCTCACTATTCATCTATCATCAGTGTTAATAAACAAAACGCATGCTGTGCCGATCTTTCCCCCCACCTCACCCCAAAGTCAGCTACCAAGTTCAGCGGGCGCAGGTTACCACCCTGCGTCTGCTACAAACAAATACGTACACTTCACTCGCCCGCCTCCACCTTATATTCCCTGAAGTTTACAGTACCCCCAACTGCCGGTGCTGTGGCACTCACCCAGCTACGCTTCCGCATATGCTGTGAGAGCGTCCAGCACAGTACACACACATTAACATCCCGACCCCCTCGTCGAGGTTGCGTGAGGATCTGCGGAGCTCCGCCCTCGACGACCAAACCAGGGCGACCCAGCACGCCCGTGAGGCGGAGGCAAGGCAAGCCCTCGACGTGCATTCATGGGAGGCTTAGGCCCAGCCATCATAAAGTGCTGGTTCTACAATAAATGTTATTCCGCCTCCTGAGCTTCTATCGCTAGGTTTGCATCGTTAAGCCGCCTGAGCTTGCACAAGTTCTACAATTCTACGCTCCAATGTTCCATCATCAAGTTCAATGTTCCATCATCATACGTACAATTGTCATCACGTATAAGCTAAAAAGCAACCTCGCCTTCAGAACGTATAGTCAGCGTCAAAAGTTTTCGTACACTGGAAGGTGAAACAGATATTTATATTTCTACGCCTTAGGCACGCATCGTGGTATTCGGATTTACAGCGTATGCTGGTCTAGAGTAAACAAAACAAAAGTTTTGCATAGTTTTACTGGCTGCGGGCGTAGCTGCGTTGAAAATGAACTTATTCGCAGAACCTCGGCCGCGTAAACTTTAGACGGCGACTGTGCGATTGAACACCTGTATTTTCTTTATTCTGTACGCAATTTTTTAAATGAATGGCCTTCCAGCCAACGTCATGCAGTGCTTACACCTGGTTAATTTTCAGGACAGCCATCTCAGACATGACTTATTAAGAAGAACTGAACTGTTATGTAGTATGTCATTATTATCACCAATGAGGTGTAATAAATATGTAAACAAATAAAGGATAATAACATATTGCCTATGAAATTTTACTCAAATCTCAGAAGTACTTCAAAACTTCGCCTGTTCGTCTTGTGTGCGTCCCTATGCTTTCTAGGAAACTGAAAGGGAGAAATTCAAGGGTGACATTGACATCTCTTGTGGCATCATGGCAGAAAAGGTAAGGTGTGGCTTAGTGGGACCATATGAACGGTTCAGCTGCGATTGTGCTACTCCCGCACAAGGAACGACACTTTTGTAGTTTATTTACAGGCAGTAAAGTGATAAATGGAGTCAGTGGACGCGGGCGTGATCATGACAATACCACCGCGCCGATATGTGTCATAAACGATTCCAATAAGGGAACATTTCTTCAAACCCTCACAGTCGTTTCTTATGTTTCTTCAATTGTTCAAAGACGTTAAATTTAGGGTAGGAGAATATTCTCACAGAATTACTGAAGAATTGTACCAGTAATTATATCATGGTGTTGTGATCTGATTCAGCAATGGAGTTAGTTAAGAACAGAACAGCAGAATGCTATAGCAACTTTGGTGATTGTAGCCGAAAACAATGTCTTCTTGCAAGACTTTGTGGGCATAACTGAAAATGGGTGTGTTCTGTGATTGCAATCGTTCTCCATTTTTGCACGACAAACTATATTAACACGTCCCGGTGTCTTTTCATATAAGTTCCAATACTCCTCTGCGTCCGTCGTGGTAAAATGATATGAAGACCTTTAGTATTTCTGGAATTTCGTGAAGGTAGATGGGAATGGTTCAAATGATAAGACAGGTGCGCTGCATACGGAGGATAAAATGTTTATGTTTCGAGGTATCGGTTTATACCAAGCAAAAAAAAAGCTTGTGAAATAATTCGGACAGCCTTCAATTGCACCGAAGATCCGGTACGCAAAAATTCTGCTTTGATATAATGCAAATATACTCAGTCAAATAGCTTCTGTATTCCTTTGTAAGAATACTACGTCTGGGGCTACAGCCAAGCTTTCTATTTCTCTGTCTTTTAATTGCACACACGGGACGCTATTTATTTTTGTGGTATGTTTCAATCAGAACAAAAGTCGCACAAACACACCTTTCCATGACATAGCTGAAGAGGTAAAAATATTTATTAGTAATGTCTCCAGAAATGTTTGCCTTAAGAAAGAAATGAACTTTCAAAACACGTAACCTTGGTTTGTTGTCTAAAATACATTACACCTACAGTGCAAAAGAAGTTTGGAAGCAAGTTCGCATGTTCACGAAACCAGCCAGCTATTTTTTTAGGAAGACGTTGGTACAGTAGAAAGAAACGAAACAAGAGCCGTAACTAAATGACCTGGATTTCGGAATATGCCATCTGGCGGGAAACCGCCAAACTAAGCAGCGACAAAGTGATAAAGAAAACCAGGGCCACTGGCATCGAACCTGCGAACTCACAATCGTGGTATCAGAGATCCTAATCTGGGGTCGCGCATAACGCTCGGCTATCGGTTCGACGTGCTGCTGGAGGCAAAATCTACGTTTATATACGTACCAAAATAAATTCTGCGACCTTGTTATGAAAACTGCGATTTTGGAACGACTTTTTTGACATTTCAAGAGCTGCTGCTGCAGCTAGCTGAAAGCTGAGTCATTGAAGTTGATAAATCCCCGGTAATATGTCAATCGATCCAATAGGCTCATCGCAAATTGCTTTTTACTGGCCAAAAAAGCCTCCAAAATTTGGTCTTTTCCATAGACTCCCATACTTCGAACTTCGCCCGCAATTTGGAACGGGTTTTCTGTCGTAAGTAATGGTACCGCTTGCATGAGATGTCGGGCTGAGCTCCTAGAGCCTATTTCCACGGTAATATTTTGAAAGATGGCTTCTATGATTAGTTATTTGGGAAAAACGACGCTCCCCCATAGAAAACGCGGATGGCAGTTGGATGTAACCAAACCAACTGTTTGGTTACAAATAAATACTTCACCTAGAAAAATGTTCTTTGTCTGCATCAATTTTGCGCTCTTGATTTAGTGAAGGGGCATTGACTTTGCTGTGTTAGGTCAATTGAACAATTGGCATAGCAGTTCTGCTAGCAGATTTACGATATGGTTTATTCCAGGCTAAGAGCATGCTTTTGAGCCCAGGTTAACCCAGGCCTGCAATACAGAAGCGCCTGTATTTAAATTCGCCCCTATCATATCATACGCACGGACTAAATCAACTGCTGTATCGCAAGATACAGCAGAGTGAAATGCTGTGACGCAAGATAGCTTACAGCATTTTAAGAAAAGTGCAGTTTTCAACACTGCTCAGTAATCAGGGTGTTTCACTTAAATTGGGTCAAACTTTAAAAATCTGCAAATGATACGTAGCTGGACAGAACCAAGATAATGTTTGCCATCGCTCGGAGATACTCTCATTTTTTGCATTCCGCACTATTAAATTATTTGTCTTAATCAACTGCTCAATTATTAAAATTAGATGAAAAGTGTGAATGATAAAATTGCCGAGCAACATGAAAAACTCCCGATACAGTTTTGTTGTTCAATATGTGCTACGTAAAAGCGTTTTCCCGAGCGTGAGAGATGCCCGCGGATCCACGCGAAGTGCTTGAGCGGCCAGTCGCTCTACAATTTGGCGTGTATTCGCCGGCTTCTTTCACGCTCCGAAAAACACTTTTATGTAGCACATATTGAGCAACAAAAAGCTGTATCGGGAGTTTTTCATGTTGCTCGGCAATTTTATCATTCACACTTTTCATCTAATTATAATAATTGAGAAGATTATTAAGACTAAACATATAATTCTGCGGAATGCGAAAAATTATCTGAGCATCTCCAAGAGACGGCAAACAACATTACCTTGGTTCTGTCCGGCTACGTAGCATTTGCATATGTTTTAAGTTTGGCCCAAGTTAAGTGAAACACCCTGTACATTCGAAACATAATTCAATAGGCTTTCAAGATCTTTCCAATGTTGCCGTTCGATGTAGCTCCAACAATATTTCAAGGGCTTTAAATATTGTCATGCAATGCATTCCAACAATATTTCGATGGGCTTTCAGTGAAGAGACTCAAAACATATTCAACTATGGTAAATGGGTTTGTAATATTGAAAAACGACATGGTTTCACTATTACAATGATTTCTCAAAATGAAACACCTCAATGATGTTTCAGCAATACCACAAGGTACTTTCAATGCTATTTGTTGACCTTGACGAATGACATTTCAATAACTTCGCGACATTTTTTTTTGTAAGGGTTGATTTTGTACAGTTCACGCACAAGAAGGGAACCGGCAACAAGGCACAGAAGAAAACCAGAATCTGCTACCAAAATAAGCAGTGAGAGCCGTCTGCGGAGCGCGGCCACTCATGTGAGCTTGTCTCACTGTGATGCGACGCTCAGTGTATGCGCAAATCTGTACGATGTTGCATCGTTTCGTCAATATTTTAGGTCAGCGATGCATGGTTTTCCTGTATTGTAAGCGAACGACAAGTGACGCCAAATGCAAACAAATGTGCGCTGTGCACACCTGTGAAAAGTTGTGGCGCATTCTATCGAGCATGGAAAAAAGCAAACATTCATAATGTAGGGCCTCTGAGATTTGACAGCGCATATAAGTAGTCATGTCCTGCACGATAGCTTCTTTTTCACGTTTGCCCGACCCAAAATGTTTCCACAGAGAAATGTGGGGACTAGCTGCTGGGAAGTCTTGCCTCTCTTAAGCCTCAAAATGTGCATTTGCCTAAATACTTGGAAGGACGTCGCGCTTTGCCTCGTCGGTCGCGGTTACAGAGTCTGTAATGGCGAAGCGGCAGTTTCTTGTCAAAGGTTGGCCCTTGTCACTGCGGCGCACGTAACATAAGGCGGCTGCTTCGCAATGAGTCTTCGAAGCCCCGCCACGGTCGTCGGCAAAGGGTACGTGCCACATGAGCACGATCTGCGTAGGCGCTTGCCAGCCATATGAAGAAGAACTTTAGTGCAATGTGCAATTGAATATTTACCGTAAACGAAATCGCAGCAACAACGTGTCATATTCGGTGCAGACAAGCAGCATCTAACCTCCCCCCCCCCCCCCCCGCCTGCGCTTCGCGCCGGATCGCTTCCCTCCCCTTCTCAGGAATACGCCGTGTCAGACCTGGTGGTGAAGCATAGGTGAAGAATAACTATTGAGAATTTCAGGGGATTTATAAGGGTCCGAACTCGAGCTACTTGGTACTGATTCATATCTAAAACCTTCACCGACGATTACAATAATCCCTAAAGCGAATTTTGAGCGCAGCTGTTTAGGTGTTTTTAATTCCCGACATATCGTGGAAAAGAATTGATTGTGAACGATAGGGTGCTCTCGGCGGTGGCGCTGAGCCTCTGCTCGGGCAGCTCGTTTAGCAGCAGCGGCAGACGAAGCATTTCCACCCATTGCGTCGCTCATTAGACAGTCTTAGTTTAGCGCTCGCAACCAAACGTAAAAGCATTACGTACGTAAAGAAATGGCGTCGTCCTCACGGCGCATGCTCCGAACGGCATTGGGTTGCTCTAGTTTACGTGCGCTATGATAACGTACGTTATTTCGCCAGTTTAGCGTTCGTAATGCATACGGACGCTAAGAAATAGCATTGTCGAACATGGCGGCACCCTCGGTTCCCGCTTCAGTGTGAATTCGCGTGATGGTTACGCTCGCACCCACGTCGATGGCCAGTAACTATTGAAATACGCTTTCGCATTCTCTAAACTCACCTGAAACGTTAGTTATGAGCGCCTAGCGTGCCCAATTTCTCAGATTATTCAGCGATTTCGACGCCCGTATGCCTAACTAGACGTGTCCTATACGCGTCCGCATAGCAACAACAGGATGGCTACTAATGGATTGTCTTGGCGTGGATGAGGCACCAGACGGCGCCCCGTTTGATAATGGCTTGCATACGTTCGCGTTCCCATACGGTAAACTAAAAGCCTTGAAAGGACGCGCACCATAACGTCCCGCAAAGGTGCTTACGTTTAACGTACGTACGGTGACAAACGCTATTCTAAAACTCTGAATTGTTCACAAAGAAAGTGGGAACATGGGAACGCGTGGCACGCGCTGAGCGCATTCTCTATCGGCACGGCGCAGGCGAAGTAGCCCATGCGCAGTGGGTCCGAAGCCCATGCCATCGTTTTGTTTCCACAGCGCTCGCCGCATGCCTGGTCGCCACCGTTGGGCATTTCTCGTGCGGCACTACGCTTTCCTCCTAAAGGCTCATTCACACCGGCGACTGACAGTGGTCGCGCGACCAAGTTGGTCGCACAGCGACCAGTCGCAAATGGTCGCTTTTCTTGAAAAGCGACCATTTTGGCCCAGTCGCTCACTGCTCGATTTTACAGTCGCGCGACCGCGGTCGCAGAACAGCTGAACCAATCAGATGCGAAGGAACAGGACGTCCGTATACGCTGACGCTTATTTTACGCGGCGATGACATTTCAAGCAGACGTGAACGGCATATCGTGAGACATTTCGGTTTAGCGACTCATCGGTCGCATTTGTCGGTGTGAACATCAGTCGCCTTCGGTCGCTTTTTGGTCGCGAGTCGCAAATGGTCGCGCGACCTCCTCAAGTCGCCGGTGTGAATGAGCCTTAACCCTTTCGCCAGACTCTCCTCTGCTTTCGTTCTCGCGTTCTGCGCTCTCGCCGTCTTTCATCTCCACGTTCGCTCTTTCATCTTTCGCTGCGCTCGGTTACGAGGGACGCCGAGGCCGACGCTAAACGA